>NC_062967.1:17310110-17431348 GCF_023119035.1 Salvia hispanica | reverse complement strand
TATATATATATATATATATATATATATATATAGAAATCGATTGTGTTGGAGTCAAAGTATATCACAAAAGATTTGATTTGTTGGAGAGATTTTAGGGAGCGGAGATATGGGAAAAACCGTTTGGTGAAAGGGTTGGGAGCAATATATTTGACTAAGTAGTTGAATGCAAATTTGAATAAAGAATTGGTATCTTCTCAATTACTTTAATTGATGAATAATTGCGTTTGGAAGAATAATTATTTGGCGCAAAATGTAGAATCCTTTTCTCGACAACTGATACAAAGGCGAAAAATTTTCAGATGCGCAACTGATGTCTTTCGATGACAAATAAAAAGGTAGAAAAAGTCAGTGTACTAGTATAGAACGGAGGGAATATAATTTTTTGAATACTTATCTCTATTATTTTCTACAAACCATTTTTATGTTTAATTAGTTGTCACATAACATTAATCACAATTGTCTAATTTTTAAATTCCAAGACTGGTATTTGATCTTAGCTCTATATTAATGAATTCATTGAATTTTAATATAATATTCGTATATATAAAGGGCCATAACAAAGCTAGAAAAAGTGACAATGGGAAAAACAAGGTAATGTTGAAATTTCTAAATAATACAATCATAATTTGCAATTCTCTATACATAATAAACCATGATTGGTGCATGAATTGAAAATAAAATCACATTATTAGCAATATTTCTGATCGCTTTAAAAAATTGAATTTCAAGTTAACTAAATTATTAATTAGTTTGAAAATTCCGATATTAAATAATAAATTAATTAAGAAATTTGCCAATTGACTTATTTTTATCATTTTGGTTCGTTCATTATTTTTTTATATTATTTCACGCATTCACTTATTTTACCTACATTTATTATAAATTAAATAAAAGTGAAATTCATGTCACTTATAACTTTTTCCATCCGCATTTATTAAAACTCGAGCTTCTTAAAAGATGACGTTTGTTGACGAAAGGGCGCAAATATATCAACTCAACTTACAAAACATTAAAATCTTGTATGTTACCAATATCATTAATTATTTAATGCTAATCAATTTAACTGATAAAAGTTCATACGAATTTTGTACTCTTCCGCTTCGAGAATCTTATTTAATTGAAAAATACATAATTTGTACAGATGCGTTTGTTATATTCATGCCCGTGACGTTTCATAATAATACACGCTAATAAATATATTTGTTGCCTAATAATCTAAAGACCTTCTGCTTCAACTCATTTTATTCATATCTTTTTTTTATAACTAATGATATATATAAAAATGAAAAACTCACATTTTCTGTATTATTTTCTAATTCACATTTTTTAAAACTCATATAAAAAAATGAGACTATAATGAAGAATAAATAATATATTTATGAAACAATTATGATTTACAATTAAACAACCAAAATTACTTACAATATTTGCAATCCAATCACCACGATTCATTGTGTTGGACATTATTTATCATCATATATTCAAGATTACATAATTGGATATAAATAAAGCAAAACCTTCGAACATCATGTATTTCAAGTAAAACCATAAACATAATAGGATCGAAATATACCTTGGCGATCCATAGCGGAAGCGATTGGGGAAGACGGAGAGAACTTCCTCGGACTTTCTTTGGCGTAGTAGCGCAGCTCCAACTCCAAGGATTTGTTTCTCTCTCTTTCCCTCGTTTATGTGTTCTCTGTAATGTGTGTGATTTGATGGGATCATCATACTTATATATATAGACAGAGAAAAGACAAACCCTAAGTATAAAAGATAAAGAGCCATTTCCATCCAAGTGACTATATAATAATATATAATAATAATACGAACGTTTCTTTTTATAAAACTCGATTCCCAAGTTTAATGACAATCACAATCCTTACCATATATATAATTCATTATTTTGGTTAGTAATTGCTAGGGGTGTTAATTGGGCTAACCCGTTCGGGTTCGGGCCAACCCACTTGGGTTGCCGGGCTATTTGGGTGTGGGCTATTCGGGTTATGGATTTTTCGGGTTATAAATTTTCAACCCTAACGCTAAACCGTCGGATTTTGGGCTAACCCATCGGGCTATTCGGGCCTAAAAGCTTTCGAAAATAATTTTTTTATCGAAATTTTCTTCTATAAATGATTTTAAATTTTAGATACTTTTTTTCTTTTTAGTTAGAATCGTATTAAATCTTCATGTTTTCATAGTATTCTACAATAGTACTTGGAAAAAATCATTTCATCAACTACAACATAAATTAAAGCTTGTGTTCGTGTCATTATTTTGGTATTATTCGTAATTAATTCTTTGTGAAAATTAAAAATCATATCTTACATGAATCAATATTAAAATGATCAATATATTAAGATTTTGATGAGTTATTTCTTAATTTTGTCTTGATTGGCTTTGGAGGTGGTAAGACACTAGTGGCAGATGATGAGACGGTAGAATAATGAGTTGGGTGGAACTTGAAAGCTGATATTGTGGGATCGAGTGGAAAAGTACAGAATGAAGATTGAATAAGACTAATGATTATGTAGAAAGATTGAGGATTCAAAAATATAAAAAAAAACCCTAAAACTTAATAATTTTTAATAAAAAGTTACAACCCATCGGGCTGACCCGCAACCCGTTCGGTCCAACCCGTTTAACCCGTCAACCCATCCGGGCCAACCCGTTTAGCCCGTTTTGTATTCGGGTAATAAAATTACAACCCTAACCCGCTCATTTTACCGGTTTGTTCGGGCCGGCCCACAAGTTTCGGGTTGAATTGACATCCCTAGTAATTGCTAATCAAAATATGTATATAATAATATATTCAATTCTTTAATTGTAATAGGAATGAATTAAAAGATTACAATATAAGTAGAATAAGAATCATACGCGATTTGTCACATAATTAAGAAACATTCCAATAATAATGAATTAGGGAAAAATATGTCTTATACCAAGTTAATGTATTACATTCAAAATCTAATTCTATTTGGTATTCTATCACATGTCACATATATGAGACATAAAACTCACGCATTGTTCTAATCTAACAATTATTTTCCAATTAATCACCATATTCCCAAAAAAAATCTTATTCATTTCACATTTACAGGATCTGATTTTTGTTTATATAGATTTTCACTGTCCAAATCCCTTTGAATCTAATTTATTGAAATAATCCCACTGGTAATAACAATATATACTCCATTATCTTGCAAAAACGAAAAAATATTTTTATAAAATTTCCACAATTTAACTTTTGTCCTCTTCTGTCCAAAAAGAATTCTCAGTTTATTCAACACCCCTCTCTCTACAGAACACACTTTCTCTCACAATTCCCTTTCCCTTCTCTCCTCTTAGAAATGGCAGAGCATCCATAATGGATGCCCTAGTGGAAGCCCTAGTAGTTGCCACATCAGCATGCCATATCTTTCTGCAATGGTTTGGCCCTAGTTGGTGCTCTATCTATTATCCATTTTTTATTTCAATTTTAATTTTATTTTTTTATGTTTACCAATTATAAATAGCAAAATTAGACTCCAAATTAAAGAACTAGCAAAAAACATACATTACTTAATTTTAAAAAAAAATTACAACGAAAATACTTAAAAAAGGTACAATTTCAACGACCACTACGTGTCCAAACTTCTTCAATCATGTCGTTCATGAGTTGAATATGAGCTTGTTGATTGCGCATGCTCTCCTGAGCTTGTAATCTCTCGCTGACTCCATAGGGTAAACCTCGAACGACTGGCGGTGTTGCATGACCTGCGCTCGGACCGGCTTCATCGTCGGACCAATCGCAAGCTGTTCGACCTTCATTGTGAATAATCATGTTGTGCAAGATAATGCACGCGTACATGACATTGGCTATATGATGTCTGTACCAGGAACGAGCCGGGCCTTTCACTATTGCTCAACGCGCTTGAAGCATACCAAATCCTCGCTTCACGTCCTTCCGTGCAGCTTCTTGCCGCGATGCAAAAAGCACTCTCCTCGCATCCGTTGGGCAGGAGATCGTCTTCAAGAAAACTGGTTATCTCGGGTAAATGCCGTCAGCCTTATGATGCTGTCGTCCGTTGGCAGTGAACTTGATGACCGGACCGTTGCCATTGCATTGCTCGGTGAAGAGACTCGACGAGTTCAGCACATTGATGTCGTTGTTTGATCCCGCCACGCCAAAGTGAGCATGCCAAATCCAAAGACAGGTGATTCCTACTCCGAGTATCTTGTCCTACTCGGTCTCTTTGAGAACTCAATCTCCTTGAGATCCTTAGGAGTCATTAAAAGTCATAGACTTAGCCTCACCACAAGACAAGCTTTCAACACTCTATTGCTCTATAGGGAATAGATGTAGATGAGTGTTTCACATGAACTCTCATAGCTTAGTTTTCCCATTGAACCAAGTTCTTAGGATCTCCAGTCATCATGATTGGGTTACCACTATGACAATTCTTTAGTTTGTGGATTTCAAACCCATTCCCTCTAGCAACTTATTCATTTGATCACGGTTTAACCCTTTGGTTAGCGGATCCGCTAGATTATCTATTGACTTCACATAGTCAATTGTAATCACGCCTGTTGTGATCAAATGTCTCACGGTATTATGTCGTCAACGAATATGTCGAGACTTACCGTTATAGAAGCCATTGTTCGCCCTCCCGATAGCGGCTTGGCTATCACATTGAATCAACACTGGTGGCACTGGCTTAGACCAACCTGGAATATCCTTAAGGAAGTTCTTAAGCCACTCGACTTCTTCCCCAGGTTTATCTAAAGCTATTAATTCTGATTCCATGGTTGAACGGGCTATACATGTCTGTTTCGTGGATTTCCACGAGACAGCACCACCCCCAATAGTAAAGACATATCCACTTGTTGAAAGTGAGTCTTTATTGTCGGATATCCAATTCGCATCACAGTACCCTTCAAGTACCGGGGGGTATCTCGAAAAATGTAGCCCATGATTTTGAGTATGTTTTAGATATCTCAAAACCCTTACAAGAGCTTTCCAATGCTCTTTACTTGGATTACTCGTGTAACGACTCAACTTGTTCACAACACAAACAATCTCCGGCCGAGTGCAATTAGTCAAGTACATAATGCACCGAATGACCCGTGCATATTCTTCTTGTGCAACGGGTTCGCCCTTGTTTTTGCTCAAGTGAACATCGAGTTCAATTGGAGTCTTAACCGGCGCGCCATCGTAGGCATTGAATTTCTTCAATATCTTCTCAACATAATGAGATTGGGTTAAGATGATTCCATCGGATGTTCTTAGAATTTTCATTCCAAGAATTACATCGGCTAGACCCATGTCTTTCATGTCAAAGTTTCTCTTTAACATGGCCTTTGTCTCGTTAATCACTTGAGTGTTACTACCCATGATTAACATGTCATCAACGTAAAGACACACTATAACGTACCCGTTAACAGTGCTTTTAAGATAGACACATTTGTCACACTCGTTGATTTTAAACCCATTTGATAACATTACATTATCAAACTTCAAGTGCCATTGCAACGGCGCTTGTTTCAATCCATATAGTGACTTTACGAGTTTGCATACATTTTTCTCTTGTCCAGGTACTACAAACCCTTCGGGTTGTTCCATATAGATTTCATCCTCTAATTCACCATTTAGAAACGCAGTCTTAACATCCATTTGATGAATCTCTAGATTGTGCAATGCAACAATCGCGAGAAGCACTTGGATAGATGTAATCCTCGTTACAGGTGAATAGGTGTCGAAGAAGTCACGTCCTTCCTTTTGTTTAAAACCATTTACAACAGTCGGGTTTTATACTTATCTACTGTTCCATCGGCCTTAAATTTTCTTTTAAACACCCATTTGCACCCTAAAGGTTTCGCACCTTCGGGCAAGTCAACCAACACCCAAGTGTGGTTTAGCAAAATTGAGTCAATTTCGCTTTGAACAGCTTCTCTCCAATGTAACCCGTCTGGGCCATCGAAGGCTACTTTTATTGACGTTGGCTCTTCATCCAACATAAAAGCAATGTAGTCAGGACCAAACGTTTTTGGTGTTCTGACTCTACTACCACGTCTTAGTACTGCATCACTTGGATCAGGCCTCACTCGCTTGCGCGATTTAGGCTCTTCATCCGCGGATTTAGAACTAGTGGCTTCATCCACTGTTTTAGAACTAGTAGCCTCATCTTCAAGTCTTGTCTCAGAATTGATTGGGACTTCTTCTTTGTCCTTGCAAGGATCGTATTTTCGAGAAATACGGCATTCCTTGACTCGATTGTTGTTCCTACTGTAATAGTCGATATTTCAGACTTGTGAACTACATATCTATACGCACTACTGTTAAGTGCATATCCAATGAAGATACAATCAACCGTTTTAGGTCCAATTGTGACTTCCTTGGGCGGGGGAACCATCACCTTCGCCAAACACCCCCACACTTTGAGGTATTTGTAGGATGGTTTCCTTCCTTTCCACAACTCATAAGGAGTGATGTCTTTTCCTTTGAGTGGGATTTTGTTTAGGATATAGTTGGCTGTCAAAATAGCCTCCCCCCACATGTTCTGGGGTAATCCTGAACTCAGTAACAACGCATTCATCATCTCTTTTAGAGTTCGATTTTTGTGTTCAGCTACACCGTTAGATTGTGGTGAATATGGAGATGTTGTTTGATGAATTATACCACTTGTGTTGCATAACTCCTCAAACGGGGCTACATACTCGCCTCCTCTATCACTTCGAATCGCTTTGATTTTACAACCAAGTTGATTCTCAACCTCGTTCTTATAATTTTTGAACGCTTCAATTGCTTCATCTTTACTTTTTAAAAGATAAATGTAGCAATATCTAATGCAATCATCTATAAAAGTGATAAAGTGCTTTTTACCACCTCTAGTTTGCATCATCCTTAAATCACATACATCCGTGTGAATTAGTTCAAGGGGTTTCATTTTCCGTTCAACTGAGTGAAACGGTAGCTTAGTCATTTTAGCCTCAAGACATATTTCACATTTGTCTTGGGTATCCACTTCAATTGCCTTTAGTAAATCTAAGTTTACTAATCTATTCACGACTTTTGAATTTACATGTCCCAATCTACAATGCCACAAATTTGAAGACTCGGTAAAATAAGAGGAAGTAGATGCTTTATTATTATTATTAGCCAAAGGCTTTGGAACAAGGCGCGTAGCCACACTAAACTTGAAAAGCCCTTCGGTTACATAACATTTTCCGAGGGACTTCCCAAATTTGTACAAAGCAAACCTATCAGACTCGAATATAAGTTTAAACCCCTTATTAACTAGTATTGATCCTGACACTAGGTTCTTGCGGATGTCCGGGACATGCAGCACATCCTTCAAAGTGATCGTGACGCCAGACGTCATCATGAGTATCACATTGCCAATGCCGAGGACCTCGGACGATGCTTGATTCCCCATGTTGATCTTCATCCCTTCAACAACAGTGTAGGAGGGAAACTTGCTCCTATCTGAGCAGACATGAGCCGTAGCGCCGGTGTCGATGTACCAGCCGTCCTTGTTGTCAACAATGTTGACTTCTTCAGTGAACACGGCAACGAGGTCATCTTCATTCAAGTCCTTAGAACTCTTTCTCAACGACGTGGGCTGCCGACTTCTTCTTCTTGCTGCGGCAGTCTTTGGCTAAGTGGCCAATTTTGCCACACTTGTAGCACTCGCCTTCAAATTTCTTTGCAGGCTTCTTTCCCTTCCCCTTGTCCTTCTGATTTGGGCGAGGGCGTTTGTTGGAGGGACCGCCCCGCTCCAACAAGTTGGCTTTGGTATCAAGTGGGCTAAAGCCCTTAGCCTTTTGATCGATCTTGCACACATCCGCTTCAATGCGCAGCTTCACGATCAAGTCTTCAAGACTCATCTTCTTTCGCTTGTGCTTGAGATAGTGCTCGGGCAAAATCATCCCTTCAGCCACGAGTCCGTGGATGATCATTTGGAACTCTTGAACTTTTTCCATGACTAGTCTAGAGTCAACCATTTTGTGGTCCGTAAAATTGGATACTACAACGTATTCAGTACCTACAGCATTATCGATACTGTACTTTTTCTCTAGGCTTTCCCACATCTCTTTGGATGTGGTTACAAGGGAGTATACATTGTACAAACTATCATCTAATGCACTTAAAATAAAATTTTTACAAAGAAAATCTCCTTTGCGCCATGCTTCATAGTCCGCCAAGATATCGAGCCTCGTCTCTTTATCACTTGGCGCGGGCGGCTCGTTCTCCGTGAGGAAGTTGGCGGCGCCCAATGTTGTCAAATAGAACAACATCTTTTGGTACCACCTCTTGAAATTAGATCCTCCAAATTTAGGTGGCTTCTCGGCGGGTGGCATCATTCTAGGTGCCAAAGTTGCCGCACTTGGTCCTTGGAAGGAACCATTCACGTTGCCCTCGAAGGAGCCAACAACATGCTTGGGCATAGGACCCCACCATTCATGTTGGGCATAGAGCCCGTCATGGTCGAACTGGTCCCGAAGGAGCCAATACCCATGCTGAACCCGAAGGTTCCAACACTCGCATGAGACCCGAAGGCCCCAGCAGTCGCGTGAGACTCGAAGGTCCCAGCATTCGTGTGAGACCCGAAGGCCCCAACACTCGATCCATTAAAGGACCCGAAGGAACCACTAAAAGTGGAACCAACCGATCCACTCGAGGTAGATCCACCAGTGATCCCATGGGTGTTAGTATACCCAAGGGGTTGTTGATGAAGATGGATAGAGCCCGGGAGTTGGCATCATCGTGGTGGATGCCATAGTGGAGGAAATGACGGCGGCTGTGGTGGCCGGAGTGGTGGCAGCAGCAGTGTTGGATTCAGTCGACATCTCCAAGCAAAGGTGTTTAAAGTTTCGAAAGTTTTAGTTTCAGTTTATAAGTCCAAATCCCTTCAAAGGCAAGTCGTATCTCGTCTTGCGATTTTTGGTTTCTGGATTACAAGAGATAAACACTAGCCGGACATAATATAACCCAAAGAAGGAATGTAAATGGAAAACTGAAATGATATTACAATATTGAAATCGAAATAAATAAACCGTGAACAGTTATTAGCCGAGTCGAGGAGTCCTCTTTCCGCAAGACGAGATACGCCCTGGTAGTGCTCTTCGGATTGGCGTTTCGTCCCCAAAGATAAAACGGTTACGTCTCTGATGAAGCAGCACCGCTATCAGTAGAGCTCCGGCGAATTGGATGGAGGATAGGGTAGAGATTCGACAGAAGAACAATGCAAGAGAGGGAGAGAGCTTATGCCTTCTAGTTCTAAAATGCTTGTGAATGGTGTAGAGAATGCAAGAGTATGCATGCCTATTTATAGGCCAAACCCACTCATTTGAATTGATGGAGTCAACACTCATAATGAGTGTCATGATGGCTAGATTGTAACCGTCGGGGGTTACTAGCCGTTACAGACGTTACAAACGTCAACCATGGAGGATGAACCTGGACGGGTGTATCTAGACACCTCTCACGTAGTTGTTCATTCCAGAAATGTATCTGGACAACCCGATCAATATGCATGCATTCTACGAAGCTTTCTCCGTATGCTCAATTGCCACATTGTTTTATCTACGTGTCCAAAATTAATTAATTATTTAATTAATTAATTATATATCTCCATATATCGTGATATTCTTTGATATATTATTTCTCACTCACCGGGAATCGGTTTAGAGAAAATGAATATACCACAATCATCTACTCGGAGCGTAGATCGATTATAAATTATTTAATTTTATCAAAATTAAATATTTCGTCACTTGAACGATCCGTCAAATTGCATTGACCGGACCACGATTCCAACATGTGAACCATAAGATGACCCTATAGAGCCTAGTATGCTTCAGAAAATTGTCATGCAGATTAGCAGTAATTTGGAACCCCAATAATAAAATTCTGCGTCCGCCACTAATCAGCTAATTATGAGTTTTGTGCTAAGGATGAAGTAAGTGTGTGTATGTGTGTGAAAGAGTTGGGCCACAATGAGAATAAAATGGAGGTTTTATAATATGGGCTTTTTGTTGGGCCTTTATTTAGCCTTCTTTATTGGATTAAATTTACGTTATGGGTAAAAGTAATTGGGACAAAGCAGTCCACTTCGAAGAAAATTATTCAAAATATGCAAAAAAAGTACTACTAATATATATAGTAAATGTAAATAAATATGGACTAATATTTGAATGGAAATCCGGAGAAAATTCCTATACTATCATCTAATTAATATTATTTTTATTACTCCCATCGTACTATAAATAAATATTGACTATTTCTATGGAACGGATAAATTTTTTTTTTTAGCTTATTTCTATATGACGGGGTGTATTTCTATCATGCACTTACCAGTGGCGAACGCAGAAATGAACGTAAGTAGGGGCTGAATTTTAAAAAATTAGCTTAAAATTAAATTTGTACTAATAGTAGCTTTTATATAATGATGTGGATAAAATATGAATAAATTTTAGAATTTCATAATAGAAAAAGTTTTCATTAGGGGCTAAAGCCCCCCAATACACATAGTTCCCAGTGGCGATGACCACAATATTATCGGTATGCTGACTTATGTGACGTACAAGGAGTAACGAACATTTACTTTCGGCAAATAAACATAAAAATTATAAAATTCAAAATTTTAAAATAAAGACGAATGTCTAAAATGCGCCCCCACACGGAATTGTAATAGTATCCAGAAATCAAAATCAGTCACACGTTATTGTGGGCTCATTAGTACTACTACCAACCATCCTTATTTTCTCCAACATTTCTTCCATCTTCCACGGCCACGCCACGCCACTTGATGTTAACGTGCATCAACCAATATAAACCCATATTTCATTTTAAATACTCCTATTACTTAGGGTAAGTTCTAACTTTTTATCTAGCTTTAATCGTGCGTCCGATGTTTATATTTGCTTAGTGAATAACCCGTGTTATTTTATGGCTCAGAGAAGCCACCACATTGAAGCATATATATTATGATTATTTTATTGTACATAAAATTTAACATGACATTTACCTTTACACTAAACATAAATTAAACATATATAGTTTATTAAACTATTGAACACATCGCTGAAATATAACTCGCCATTATCCTAACTAATCGTAATATGGATAGTCTACCCAATCAGCTCTTAAATATCATCAATTTTTTATGAGCAATTTTAAATGTTATTACAATGAACCTGACTAACTTTTAGCACTAGATATCAACCATTCTATCACTAGACCAACTCACATAAACCAAATACCATTCTGTACAAAATGGGAAATAATAACAAAGAATAATAATGATTATTAATCAATTTCTCATTTAATATGTTTGGTTCATCACTGCAATCATAATTGGTCTTACGCATTCATGAGAATCATGACTATGACTTAACAAATGGATAGGAGTAACGGTCGTGATACATGGAGATATTTGATTTTAATTAATTTGGAATAAATCATCATTAGAATGCAATTGATTTGCTTTCAATAACGTGACGACTCATGGTGCCTCTACTTTATTTTTAAATAAGTATTTTCTTTCATAATTCTATGTAAAATTAATACTATCAGATTATGAAATTTATCCCTATTGAGTATTGATATTAACAAACACTGTATGCATTTTAGATTATTTTGTCTTCGTATTTCTCGAAATAATAGTAATGACTATTGACTAATGAGTAAGAAAAGTGTATAATGTTAGTTTTTTCGTATTTGGATTGTTTATCTTGTGACGGAAGGTCTAATATTTGAAAGCGAATTACCAAAACTGACGTGAAATTGAACACTAGTTTAGTTGCGTGTTGGGTCGTGAGTCACACATCGAAAAGCTTAATTAATTATAAGGATTAAACATACATGTATATTATTTTATGATTGTTGTGTTGAATGGGGAAAAAGGTTAAATAGATGATTCTAGTTTTTGGGAAATAGACTCCACGAGTCCACCTCGCAATAAACAACATTTCCTGTCTTTTCCCTGTCTTTAATAATTACTAGTATTATACATTTATAGGAAATTTATTTAAATAAAATACCACCTTAGTTTTTAGATGGAAAGTTGGATGAAATTATAGAAAGAAGGCGATTTTTTTGCCATTTTCCTTTTCCGTCACTATTACTAGTGGGGAGGTGCAAACAGACAAACCCATGACATTTTAAATATTAATAATGTGAGAAATAATTCAAACAAAATGAAGATATGAAAATCAATGAATTTCTTCCCACCGGCAAATCTTGTCTTCATTCCAGCTGCGTATATATGATGACCCATCAACCAAATTTCCGACAAGAATCACTATCAAAATTGATGTGGATTTCGATTATATATGGTACATGTTGTCCACTCAAATTGTTGCCACTTCTTGAAAAATCTTTGCTTTGCTTTTACCACCTTAATTTGTCAAACTAAGATAATGTGTTGATCACATCTTTTTGGTTGAAGTAGACCTCAATAAGAGCGACCATTTTATTGCACATAAATATTACTACTATTATAATTTCACTAGTGACGCCAAAATTCATTGGACGGTCAAAAAATGTCAATTTAGAAGTAATCTGGATTATGGGCAATCATTTAAATTCATTGTTACATATCTATTATCCATTGGTGAATCAAACCTAGTATTGATTTAATTAAATTAATTTACTTTTCCAAGAATTTTCTAGTCCAAGACATCTACTTTATGAATATCATAACTAAAATAAAATATATAAAATTGAATAGTAACAAAAATCTATTAAATAAAACAAATTAATCATGAGTGTTGTAATTAAAAAAGTGCTGAGCGAGTGATAATGACTGAAAATCAGATTGCCAATATAAATGGCTTAATAATCATGAAAATAAATGATTTGAAGCCAATAATAATATATAGCTCCAATAATTTGTATATTGATTCTTGCATAAATTAAAGTGTGGGCTAAATGCCCCTCTAAGGGTAGATGGCATGAATTTCAACAAGGTACAATTTAATTGCCGGCAAAGTTTGGATGTAAATGCCAAAACATGGGTATAAACTACGTGGGTCGATGACACAATTATGTAACTAAAACATTCATATAGTCTGTCACTCTATCTATCCCACATATTTAGTGATATAAAGATATGGATTTGCAACTGCCAAACCGAAAGTAACTAGGTGTTCGTGAAATTGAATCAAGTATTATTCGTTTCGAAAACAAATTCATGAAAATCATTCTAGAGAACAGTATACACATTGTTCCATAACTTAATTTTGCTTCATGATTGCTTTAATGTATATTAATTCAGTTAGCTTGCTATAATATACAACATCAAATTTAAGAAAAACTCAACCAACAATATTATAGTAAGAATAGATAGAAAATCTTGTGTATTGACAATTGAATATTGAATTTGATGTAAAAACACCACCTAAAAGAAAATCAACAAAAAAAATGCATATATTTTCACTTCTTGTAACCCTATTATTGCTTAATTTAAGTCTATCATTTTTCCGTGTACATTGTGTGCGTGTGTTGGCCTAATGATAATTTCAGGACATGTTTACGTGCAGCGTGGCGGTCATGCTAGCATTACAAACGGGGCAGGCTTGGTGGAGCCCGCTTCCGCAACCGCTGCAGAAGCAGAGGTGGCGGCACGGCAGCACCACCACGCAGCACTGCCTCTCCCCGCAAATCCGGCACATCCTCCTCTCCGTCGTCTCATCGCAGCAGCTGCCGCACGACTCCACATCCTCCTCCACCGCCGCCGTTGCTGCGCCTCCAAATTGAGCTAGCGCGTGTCGGAGGGAATTCGCGGCCGCCTCGTTGGCCCGCGCCATCTCCTGCCACAGCTGGCTCTCAAGGTAGAGGCCTTTCGCCTTTTCCTCCAGCATCTGATTCAATCTCGCCATTTTCTCGATCTCATCGTCTTTCTCCCGCAGCGTCTTCGCCATCGACTCTCCCATCCTCGCCGCCGCCATCTTCGCCTGCTGCTTCAATTCCAATCGGATTTTCATCGTCTGCAGCAGAAAAATCATCATCAACTCAATTACAATTTGAACTTTCTAGAATTAATAAAATTGAAGATTTGTGATTGGAAGACTCACATGTTGATGAATTAAGGAGTCGATCTCACGCCGGAATTGTGGCAACATGTTTTCACCGAATAATTCATCTCTATATCGCTTTCTGGTGGCCGGAATATGGCTATTAGATTCGGAAACAAAGTGCTGATTCACCGCCTGAAACTTGTGGCTGTACGCATACCCTTCGTGGGGAGGATTCATAAAACTCTCTCTGCAAAAAACACACCTATATTTAGAAAATAAAATACACAGCAAAGCCAAAAACTGAAGAAGAAGAGGAGGAGGTTACCTGCGTTGAAGAAATTGCGGAGGAAAGAAATTGGGATGCGTTGCTTCAACCGCCATTAATTTAAAATTGAAAAATGCAATGAAGAGAGTTATTTATTGCAGCATAAAACGACGCAGAGAGAGTTAACTCTCTTGCTGCACAGAGAGTTATTTATTGAAGAGAGAAATGGAGGAGTGTGGAGCGAGAGGTTTGGTAGCTGCGTAGAATATATATAAAACGACGCAGTAAATAGTGGTCTCGTCCCGTACTAAAATGCAATGGTATATGACGAGTGGTGAGTGACTGACACGGTGGGTCTGTGACACGTTGCAGATGCACTCTCACCGTAGGCATAGCCAAGTCGTGGAGATGTTAATAAGGAAGGTGGGCCAGCACGTGCGAGGTGTGCTAATCAGGTAATTTTGTTTCGGCTGGTTCACGAGGAGTATCTGATGGGGGTACGATGATCGAGTAATTTGTGGACCTTACCTCTGATTTCAGATTAACATCATTATTGTTCATGTGTTTTCCCCATCAAGTACCACCATTATTCATACAAATTATACCGATTAATACGGGGATATACTTCCTCCATCCCTCTATAATAGAGATATTTTTTTTTCTTCTTTTTGCAAAAAATAAAAATGACCCAACTATAGTGGAACAACTCAAAAAAGAATACCACTCAGCTATAGAGTCGTCCACGAATAGGAGTCCCGTTTGTTCATTTTAGTCTGTCCGCGAATAAGAGTCACGGTTCATAATTAATATAAATGGTAAAGAGACCTCACATTCCACTAATTCAATCTACTCACATTTTATTTAAAACAAATATATACAAGTGAAACTCATGTCCCACTTTTCTTAACATTTTTAAAAACCCATGCCGAAAAGAAATGGGACTACTATTCGCAGACGGTGGGAGAATGTGAAAGGGTATAGTGATAAAATACAAACTCCATTCTATTATCTGGACCGTTAAAAAATGTCAACATATGGTAAAATAAACAGCAACAAAAAATGTCAACAACATCAACTTTGACACTGTGTTGACATTTTTTGTTGCTATTATTTTGTCATCTGTTGACATTTTCTAAACTTTCCACTCTTAGAAATGTAATTAATTTTTGTATACATACCAAAATGGCAAAATGAAATTATTTTTCGTGGATGAAAGAGAAAGTATTTATTACTTATTTGATACTCTCCTCGTCCCATGTCACTTGAGTCACTTCCCTTTTACACTCGTTTTAGAAAAATTATAGTATTAAATAGTTAAGGTCAAGAGAGAGTAAAGTAAGAGTGAGAATACGAACAAGAAGACTCTCTTCTTTATATTGCTCTCTATTTTACTTTAATCTCTCTTCAATTTAATTATTTATTATATTTTTTTGAAAAAAATGACTCCAATAATATTAGAGAGAATATATTACCATAAAGTTACTTTAATTAGTTTGGCGAACGTAGCTAGATTTATGGTTGTCCACTATAAAGCCCCACTACACATTTGAAAGTAAATAGAGGAAAACTCATTGATGCTTCGTCAACTTTATTTATATAATACTATAATCTTTAATTGTTGTTCAAAAGAAACTATGGTTTGAGACTTTAACTTAAGTGCCAAATATCGACATGATATTATTTTATTTTCCAATGGTTTGTCATTTCTATCTTCCTTCACGAGAATGCTTTACCTACTACTATAAATCATTAGGATTCACACATCATATCATAATAATCAATAAACATTATATTAATTAATGCCAACGCCTGCAGTTTTATGCTAGAGAATTCTATATATATAAACAATAGTTGGCCCACCTTTTTCTTGTACTATTAATAATCAATTCATTAATTGTTGTGATCGCAGCGTATCATAGCTTATCAGAAAAACAGCACCGACCATTCACCATAAGTGTGACATTTACTATAAAATTTTAGAAAGTACTGTTTTGTATGTTAAGTGGAAAGAGAAATGTGAGAAAAAACTTTTGACATAAAATTTTAGAAAGTATTGTTTTGTGTGTTGAGTGGATAAAGAAATGTGAGAGAAAGCTTTTTCCAAAAATGTAAATGTAACATCTTTTATAAGACAAACTAAAAAGGAAAGCATGACATCTATTATGGAACGGAGGGAGTATTATTTCAATAACAAAAAAAAACATTTACTAGTATGTATTATTTTATACTCCATCCGTCCCACATTTATAGTCACATTTAGTTAGGGCACGAGTTTTAAGGAATTGGTGGAGTGTGTAATTAATGAAGTGGGATAGTGAAGTGTGTAATAAATGAAGTGAGATGGAAGAGTGAGATGGTGGAGTGTATAATAAATGAAGTGAGATGAAGGAATGTGTAATAAATTAAGTGAGTTGGTTGACGGTGGGTCCCTTGTTGACTTTTTGGTTTTTTATTTTTATTTTGGTTTATTTTTATGTTGATAATGGCATTTAGATGTAATTTTAGTGAATAATGGGGTAAAATTTTATGTCCAAATATGGAAAATTCTAAATGTGACTATAAATGTGGGACGAACTTTTATGGCAAAATGTGACTATAAAACTGGGACGGAGGGAGTATTTTCAAGTATTTCCCTAATGGCGAGAGCGTAACAACATTAAAAAATCAATGTCTCTAAAATGATATAGTACTAAATTTTTATCTAATTTTGGTTATTTTTATAAATTTTAAAATTAATCTAAAATTCAAAAACTTTCATTACATGTATTACTTTCCATGGCAGGTCATGGCGGGTCAATCTCATATGAGTCATATCTAAATAATGTTGTCGATCTTTTATTCTATTTGAAAAAGCTAAATCAATGTAGTCTTGTATCCTATTTGTCATGAATATAAAAAAAATAAGTCTAAAATAGCATAAATTGTCACACTAGATCACATAGAATAATGTTTTCACCAAATATTTTATTTGGGCACGTAGGATTGGAAAATAAAACAAATAATGTAATATGTAGTAATATTTTAAATTAATTTTTAAATTTGTAAAAAATACTAAAATTAAGCTAAAGTTTGTAGTTTTAAAAGTATCCACGATAGTAATAGGCTAGCCATAGGCCAACCACAAACTCCTCCTGCCACATCATCAGGACAAACAACTTAACAAGCAATAGGCTAGCCACAACAAACAAAATAAAAAAAACAACTAAATTTACCGAATTAAACACAAAATACGGAATTAAATTTACAACACATATGTGGGAAAATTCATTAATTTTGTTTAAATAAAAAAAGTACATTAATTAAAAAAAACTACATAATAAAAAAAACCGGGCTTCCACACACGAGCCCCCGACACACTCTACTCCTCGTCGTCGTCGCCGTCGACCTTGCCGCCGTCCAGGACCCCCAAATATGCGGCATCTGAGCCCGCGTCTGTGCCCCCCAACTGTGTCGCGGCGGCATCCAAATTGACCCGCATAATCTCGAGCATTGAGTGAAGAAACCTCTTCTCCACGGGTCAGTTGCCTCCCTCCATTCAGCTAAGATCTTGTGCATCTGAGCCCACGTTTGTTGACGTGCGAAGAAGCCGAGCTCGGCTGGCGACTTGCCAGCAGGGGGGATGCCGACTAGACCTCCTAGGACCCTTGGGCGACTCCCCTCGCTGCCCGTTGCGCCCGCCTTTGACCAACAGGGCGAGTGCGGCGAGTAAACGATGGAGGGGACGGGAACTCCTGAACATCCTCAGGGAGGTCGTGGGAACCGCCGCTGCTACCGCTGTAATCACCGGCATAGTTCAATCGCTGCTTCTTCGGCCACCCAGCATCGACACCTGCCCGAAACTTCTCAGAATCCATCAGCACCACATAGCAGTTCTAGTAGGTGAACTCCTTATAAGTCCCCGCCACGGGGAAGGCTTTCTCCGCTATCCTCCTGCAATCCTCGTCAGTTTGGCCACTGGTTTTCATGCGGAGGGCGTTGGTGTACAAGCCCGCAAATTGGGAGACCGCAGCCCCGATTCGGTCCCAACCCTTCTGGCACTCCTCCTCGGTGTATGGCTTCCCATGCGTGCAATTCCTCTGGTAGGCTGCTGCAATTTTAGCCCACATGTTGACGATCCTCTGATTGTTCGCAACGAGGGGATCATCGCGAACAGACACCCAAGCCTTGGCCAGCGCGACGTTCTCATCATCCGTCCACTTCCTTCGTGCCAGGCTGCGACGACTCGCCGACCACCCCCTTGCCCTTCCTCTTCTTCTTCGGTGCGCCCCGGCCCCGCCCTACTCCCTCCGTTTGAACGGGAGTGTCCGCCTCCTCGAGATCTATCCTCAGCTCCTCTAAGGAGAAATTCTCTACCCCAGTGAACTGCGTCTCCGTTGGGGTCGGTGTGTGCGAAGAAGCAGTCAAAAAATCAAGACTAGGGCGATAGACATGCCCCTCCCCCCCTCCCCCCCCCCACCCCCCCGCGTCCCCTGCATCACGGGCTGCACCCTCGCCTGCCACCCCGGCATCATCTGCATCCCGGCCCGGGTTGCATCCCCGGTACCCCCTGCCCGCCGCCCTGCGGCATCATCTGCATCCCCCCGGCTGCCATCCCTGGCATCATCTGCTGCCAAAGGTATATGTTGTAGTACCCGCCGCCCATCAGCCCCCATCCAGCTCCCACGCGGGTACCGTGGGATTTTGAGTCCTGCTCGTCGCTGGAGTAGACTCGTTGTTGTTATTAATTTCGCGTTGTTGCTCTTGTACATAAATTAAGAGAGAGAGAAAACTCGTTAAAACAAGTGGTGAGAATGAAAATGACGTGAAAATCGTGTATATATAGTGTTTCGAAAATTTAAATAAATAAAAAAAGTGTTGGCCTATCGCTCGCCGATCACCCGCTTGCAATGACGGCCAGCTGATCGGCGAGCGCTCAGAAATCGGCCTGCGCTCGCCGAAAATCTCATCGATTCGTCGCTAGTCGGTCGCAATGGTTCGGCGAGCGGACCGGCCAGCGCCGAGAATCGGCTAACCGGCCCGCTCACCGCCATTGTGGATGCTCTTAGAGACCAATATTCCTTCCAATAATTGAATTTACTGCTAGTAATATTCACGTCGAAAACATGGTATCGATCACTTTCGAATCAAGTAGCCTTCATTTGCAAATCCTCATTTTTCTGACTTTTCTCTTTCTAGATATCCAATACTGTATATATTTATTTAATTAATTAATTATACAACCTACAAGCATGTATTAATACAAAATATCTTACTCCATTTAATTTTTTAAGTTTTACGTTACATTACATGAAATCAAACTGCCCAGAGTATTTCTTTTCCCTTATAACTTCAAAGCGAGTAATAAAATTTACAAATTAGAAGTTACTGTTTATGATATACTAGTACTATTAGTTTAATGATCCTCATAATAAATTGTGAATGCTATAAGGAAAGAATAAAATAAAACCGGAAAAAAAACCCAATAACTTACGGTGCTCAGGGTGTGCACTCATATTACTCTTGTTACTTTAATAAATTAGATTTTTTGGCCACAGATTGAATATATATGGAGAACAAAATGAAATCCTAAAATTCAAACTATACAATCAAATCCCAGAATGAAATTGATCATCAAGTAAAGATGCAAAGATTAGACAAAAGTTGAGTGAAAAGGTAACACTTTAGCTTAATAATAATATAGTTTAATTTTACACCCTCTGGGTGCGGTTTTACGCGTTCTTCCCTATTCTTTTTCGATCCATTTTAGTTATATTCATAAATTATTTATTCATTATCTTTTTTTAAAACCCTTTTTTCTCCTATATCCTTTTTGCAACAATTTGGATTCTTTTATATTCATAAAGAAAAGATAAAAGATCGAGTTTCAAATTTGTGGAAAAGAAAATCAATGCAATTACCTTTAACTTTCAACTTTAGTGAACGGATTTTCTAGCATCTTGTTTTGTTTGGTGATATTATATAATGCCTACTTTCAACGTACTTACTAATGTAATGACATTATTATGTATAAATCTAATTAATTAATTGTACGAATTTACTACCACATCAATGAATATGAATGTTTTGCTCTAGAAGTTATGACGGCTAATTTCAATGCAAAAGATATACGAGTACGTACTATATATAAATTGTAAAATTGATGTATCAAAGAAACGTGCAAACATTAGCTAGCAATATAGAATTACAATTTTCCACACAAAAAAACATGAACATGTAAAATACTAATTAATCGATGTAATCACTTGATAGTTACTGCTATACAAATCCCAATCTTTGAATCTTATCGCAAATTATACCAAATTTTCAAAATATTTCGATAATATTCTAACCTATTTGATTTTTAGTAAATTCACCCATTTTATATTTTTGTGTACAATCTTGGAGATGCACGATTTTTCCAATGTGGACATCTATTTGATATCGAAATTTAAAATTGATTAATTGAAGGTTTTGGAACCATTGGATAGTGTCTAAACGAAATAATTGATTTTAACTTAGGTACAAAACATGAATTATTTTTTGAACAACCTTTCCTTTTCAAATTTGACTATAACTTCCCATCGTTGTATAATTAAGGTAAAATTTCTCTAGTGGATTGTGAAAAGCAAGAAAACACAAGTGTGAAACGTGGATTGAAGCCAAAGTTTTGAATAAAATTGATAAGAGATAATGTAGACAAAGAAACCAAACGTGATTATGATGATATGACTAATTTAATTAATTACTAATGTAGTTTATCTATATGGGGCTGCTAACTTAAAAGTGGAGGCTAATGGTTGTACTCTTCTATTGACCAAATAATAGTAGTGCCACAGTGTAATTACTGTTTTGGTTAAACAATACTCCCTCCGTCCCGCTTAAAATGACACGTTTTCCTTTTTATTTTGTCCCAATTAAGATGACACATTTCATTTTTTGGTAACTTTCTCTCTCCAATTAATACACTCAACTACTTTTTCTCACTCCTATTAAAATATTCATCTTTCTTTATCTCTCTACTTTAATACTTACATCCATCTTCTCTCTCTCCAATAAACACTTTAACCAATAACTCCTAAAATCTCGTGCCGTGCAATGTGTCATCTTAGCCGTGACGGAGGGAATATTAGGTATGTTGATGTTGATATTTGCCTTAATCATTTTTTTATTTCTTTCTTGCTAAAATTATTTGAGATTGCGACATTAATTTAAAAACATGCACGTAGGTTCCGGGGGAAAGCATATACTCCCTCTGTTCCATTAAAAATAAAACATTTTCCTTTTTAGTTTGTGCCATTAAATATAAAACATTTTCTAAAATGGAGACATCTTTATCTCTACTTTTTCATCTTCTTTACTCTTTCTTCATTAACTCAAAAAACAACTCTACATAAAAACCCGTACCGATTCTCAAATGTTGCATATTTAATGGGACGGATGGAGTATATTTGTGACATATGTGTACTTACTAGCACTTTCTTTTATGTAATTTGATTGAGATGTGTAGCATTTTTCCATGAAATTATTTAGACTTGTTGTATATTCTTTGGTGGCAGGTTACTAGCAAGTTTCTTGCAAGATGCCGATGGGGTTTGTGAAGACAATGTTTGATTCTCAAATCTATGTAATAAAGGACATGAGCTCCTACTGTTTGGCGTCCTCCTAGATAAAAAATCAACTCATAATTTAGCATGTTTTAAGTGTTAGATTTAGCTTGGTTTACGAGTCTTAGGATAGTTTTCATTGCTTTTATCTAACGGACCCAGGTGGGGTCGGGCGGGGTCGGCCGACCCCACCGTTGGTCCGTGAGTACTGCTTGGGAAGCTCTATAATCCGCCCTCCGACCTACAGCAACTCTGCCTTGCGACCTCAGGTACAACAACTTCGCCTCTACGGAAAACTAGAGAATAAATGAGAAGATAGTAGAGAAATATTGAGAAACCATTGTTATGGATTATAATAGGAAAGAACTTTAGAGAAGAATAATGAATATAAAGATACTGCAAAAATTTAGTGAAGAGGAAGCTTCATTGATGAATTTTGAATTTGAAGAAAACTGTAAACTAGTTGCTTTGAAGAAGAGAAGGGGCAACGAATTAGTAAATCTAGAAATATCTTTTTATTTATGATTATTTTTTAGTTTTATGCTGTAAACTAGTAATTAATATATTTAATACTACGTGCTTGTTTATTTTTTTTAACTAATTTGTAGATCCTATAAATATGTTAAAAATTTTAAATATTTAACCAGCATAGTTAATTGATTTAATTCAAATTTTGTATTCAGTTATAACAAAAACATAATAAGGACAACAAAAATGGTAAAAATAATTATTTAATATATATTATATAATTATTATTTAAATATTATATATGGAGTATTAAATTTTTGGTCCGACCACACGAGTTATATTTTCTGGGTCCGCTCTAAATATTCATTACTTTTGACAAATTTGCCGAGTTTTCACTTTAAAAAAAAACTTATTTTTTTGGGATGCAAAAATTGAAACGCAATTACCTGCATTGAAAATTTTTTAAAAATAAAAACAATTTAGGAAACAAATGAAAGCATTCCTAAATGAAGCAGAAATTAACTTAATCTTTAGATTTTTTTTAGTACGCTTCCATTTGCGTCCTCTAAATTTAGTTGGGACACTAACAATAAGGACGATTTTTGAAATGTTGGTGATATATTTTGAAACATAAATTAGTATTCTTAATTGCATTAAAAATGTCCTTAATGGTTTTTTTTTTTTTTTTTGTATTGTTTGTATATAAGTAGCGGTGGGTTGGTGCGGTAAACCGTACCGAGAATGTCATACCGCATAGCGTACCGAAAACTGCGGTATGAAAATATATGGTTAATTTTTGATAGCGTTACCTTACCGTTATTGTGGTATACCGCACTTTTTACGGTATACCGAAAGGACGGTACGGTATACCGTAATACCGTTATGAAAAAAAATCTATATTATACACAACATATTTAAAAGTAGAATTTTCAGAGATTTTTTCTTTTTAATTCTATTGTGTATATAAATATATTATATAATAATATAATATTATTTAATAGTTCAACATATACTGCTTTTTCGGTATGCACCAAGGCTTCGGTATACCGCGGTATACCAAATCTATGGTATACACCGTATATTCGGTATACATGGTATACCGCGGTATAGGAAAATTGATACCGTTACCGTACTGAATGATTTCAGTACGGTGCGGTAATACCAAAAAACCGGTATTTTCGGTATTTTTTTGGTACGATAAGTGCGATATTTCGGTATTTTTTCCAACCCTAATATTAAGAATGGAAAATGGAATAAATTGGACCAAAAAATGCATGAATAAGAGACTCGACCGAGTGGGTAGTCATTCATAGTCGAGTTATTTCAAGCCAACTCTACCGAGTGGAAGTGGACCATGTAACTTATAGGCCAGTCTGAAGATGACAGGATGACCTGAGAGTCTCACTCGAATAAGTGAGTTACAAGTTACAACCATCACGTCGCTCAATCGAGATCGTAAACTAAAAGTCGTCGACCAAGGACCAATATAATTCGATCAAGAGGTAAAGTAGACCAAACTCATCCGCATGAGTTGAGTTTGACCGTTCTAGAAGGTCTCACTCGCCGATAAATATAAATATTTTCATAATATGTTTAAAATATGTGCATTCCATTTCTGAAAAGTTATACTATCAATTTAATAATATAGGTCTCACTTCCACTAACACTATTTTAACTACAATTTTCCTCCTCTCTCTTATTTTACTATATTATTCTATTCATCTCTCTTATTTAACCAATTTTGTCTTAATTCCCGTGCCATCTTCATTGCTCATATCGTCAAATTTGGTTTAGAAATTGGAACCATCATTTTCTTTGTTGGGCCGGTTACAAATCCACCTCCTCGAACCGGAGCTGTCTATAACATTTTTTTTATTGTAAAGTTGCAAATTGATGATTCTAAGTTATATTCACTAGTTTTCACCCAAGCCATCGACCATTCCTAATCATGTCAAAGTTACAATTTCTATCTTGTGTTATAGTATGGTCTCTTATACAATACCTTATAATTACTTCTACAATTTTGAGTTTAGTTAAATCATAACTATTCACAAACGGACCGTAGAGTTTTTCTAAGCCTAACCAATAGTGTATCCATAACTTTTGAGTATGTCAAATAATTCCAACAACCTGAAACTTTAAATTCCAATCAAATAAAAAATAAAGAATGTAAATTATTTGGAAAAAAAAAAAGACCATTTTTAAAAAAGAAAAAGAAATAATTCCAAAAAAATCACCGTAAAAACAAAATGACAGTATATACGGGAATCTGACCAAAAAAATAAATTACACTTCGACCATTCATTTTTTTCTACGAAAAATGGGTATCTGAGCAAATAAATTTATTCCATTTTACAAATATGACATAATATCGACTCAATATATTCCAACTCAAAATAGCTTTATGTACAAAACTCAAGTCACATTAGTACATTATTGTTGGCTTTGTCCTAGTTTCTTCAAAGAAAAGCGTAAATATCACCTCCTAACTTAAAGCACTCGCATTTTACCATTTCCACGAAGCGATGTTTCAATCTCCACAGTCGAACCCCTCACAGACAGAGAACACGATGATGAGGATCAACGCAATCACAATAGCTAAAACAACTAGCTTCATCTTCGACTTCTGTAGCCACATTCTCCTGTGTAATCTTGTTCCTGCGGAATTGAAATCCCTGGCCTGTTGAGACAGATGATTTTTGCAGATCGGTTAGCATCAAAACATGTCGACACACACACCTAACAGAGAGTCACGGCCAGACCTGCTGATGCATTATCTCAGTCTTTTCCACCAATAGTTCTATCTTTTCTCCACGATCAAGAACCTACACTCGGTATTACATAGATGAGCAAACTCAGATGCACGATATGGAGCAACTGTCAATCCTTTGACATTAATGCATCATTCAACATTGAAGATTCAATCTATCCGAGGTTCATGTCCGTAGAGTTGATTGAGTCAAGAGGAGGAGGATCATACCTTCTCTATGTTTTCCAGCATAACACCTTTCACTTCAGAAACCTGAGCCTTAACCTTGGCTAGGTTGCTTATTTCCTCAGGGTGCTCAATGCAGTATTGCATATGTTCCTTCAACTTTCGTCTGCATACAACCATTTCTCGGTTTTAGTTTTTCATATCCAGCAGAAAAATAAATCTCACACGCAACGACATTCTGGGACTAATTTTTATATACCCATATTCTTTATCAAGGCTATTTGGTGGAACTGTTGCAGCTTCCTCTCCACCATATGTTTTCGAAAAATCATCCTTGATATGCTCTAGAACAGCCATAGGGATCTGTCTACCTGCCGTTTCTTCTGCTACCACGCAATATACTGCACCAAAAGTCGCCACATTATGATAACTCAGTAACTCCAAGTAAACATTTTGATAGATTGAGATAGAAGCGAATAGTCTGTTACTTTGAGTCAGATTTTCCCATAGAACAACCAAACCATATCAACCATTTTTTTTCGGAATTCTGCTGATCTAGAAAGATAAATTTAAGCAAAAGATCACAAGCATTTCATATGGTACAAAGAGGGACTTACTAAAGCCATTGTGAATGAGGTAATTGAAGGTGTGATTATCGCAGTTGTATGTAAACTTATTGTTGGATGAAGGAAGTTTTTGGAGGCACTGGTACGCAATGGAGTTGAAGTTCCCACTGAACGCAGTGTACTCCGCCAGTACTACTGGCGGCGTTCCACCAGCCACCATCGCGTAGATCAGTGTCGCACGGTTGTTCTGCCCCATTTCTGAACACAATCAGCAGAGGAGCTCCGTTGCACCCTTGGTTTTTTCTATATATGAAGAGTAGAGTTACGGAGAAGAAAGGAAACTTCGGTTCTTCCCCCGGCTATGCTTCAAAAGGAGAAATTATTTTCTTGATATCAAATTGTAGAAATCATTTAATTCTATATAAGGTAATAAAGTGTTAGAGACTCACTCCATTGATGGTGATATCATGAATGTTTGTTCAAACATCAGTATCCTCATCTTCACCGGCAAGTCATGTAGTTCTACCTTTCCGACGTTGAAAGCTCAACACCTTAGTTACCTTGTCAATTATCAGGTACACAGCACAAACAGGAACTCTCTTGAAAATTTAACTCAGATTTGCTTCGCATTTCACTAGATAAATACTCGTACATTTTATGTATAGTAGCATCAGTCAATACAAATCAGAAAAAAATCCATATTCACTCTAGCAGACTTCTCCTGGAAAAGTACTATCAAGAGTAGCTATCTGACAATCCGCCGACTATTTGACTATCCTGCGGAAAATTTTCCAACTTTTTTGTCTTCTGATGATAACGCGAACACAGAAAGTCATCAAGTAGTAGAAAACCACATCCAGAATTCCGTGTGTATACTATGGAGATGAGGATGGTCGCGGGATAGAGGAAATTTATTGATGCTTCACACTGACCAGCTTGATATCAAATACTGAGTGTCCCCAAGTTCGGGCCTTCATCATTGGATAAGCGAGTTGGATTGAATATTATGGTAAATAATCTATCAAAAACTGCTGACCAAGAACCATGTTCTTCTTCAAAGAAGTAGATTACATTTGTACTTTAACAATTCCTTCATTACGTTTCTCTCATCCAATCTTTTCTAATTGAAACTAATTTGATGAGAATTATTAGCTGCTCGACTAGAAAAGATGAGCTTCAGATACCACAACGAACATATGAATACAAACTGATCAAAGAGATGACTTACATTTAGGTGGGATGGGTTCTTGAGACGTGGTGATGGAGGGAAAATGACGCGACGAATGCCACCTACTTTCATTGATCTCACAGCTGATTCAATACTAGACATGACCTACATAAGTTCAGATGGTCAAAGTGAAAAATCTGTGAATACTTCACAGTTCACACAAAGTTGACATAACAATCACTACAAGAGTAGAAAAGTAACTAATGTATCTTCAACTTACAAATTTGCCTATAAATCTTAATGTAATCGTTTAATCACGACAGAGAGGTTTCATCCTCTTATTTCGCAATATATGAACTTACACCATCAATCATCCCAAATTGAAGATTGAAAACTATTTGCAATTGCAGTAGATCATACGTATTCCTTCTCTTATTCAAGTAGGGGGTTTGCATCATCTTCTAATTTAATCCTAAAACAAAATATATCTCGACAACAGTATATGAAATGCTAACCATTCCAGAAGCAAGAACAAATTGAAAACGAAATGATCTCCATTTTCATCAAATCACCATCCTGGCTTCGCTGCCAATCTTCCATAGTAATGAATCACCACCTTTTCCCCAAATCAGAACGGACACCGTCACCGATTCAATCGATCCAATGCCAAACGAAATTACGGAAACTGATAAATAAAAAAAATAATGAATACCGTATCGCCGGAGGAAAGCCTACTGGATTGAACGCCATGGAAATGGAAAGTGTGAAGCAACTCTGTGACTGAATAACAGTGGAAACCAAAATGAAAAAAAAAAAAAAAAAGCCGCCGTCTGTGGGAATCGAACCCACGACCACGTGGTTAAAAGCCACGCGCTCTACCAGCTGAGCTAAGACGGCTTATACGTTAATTATCAACCAAATAATTTAAGTATACTTTCAAATGAATATCAGTACGTTTTTTAATCTATGTTAAAAATATTACTATGTGCATTTTAAAGTTAGTTTAGCACTCATTATTTTAGATGGTTCATCGTAAAAAAAATGATGTAATCATGTATCACGTATGGACATTTGAAAAGGATGTAAAGTTTATTAAATCAGTCGTGAAGAAGTTATAAGGATGTGGAACTGGAATGATGTAAGTGTGCAGTGTGTAGGATGAAAAAAGATTAGTTTTTTTTATATATAAATATTTCATGAGATATTGTTTGGCCATGGTCTTATAAAAGCCACACGTGAAATCATGTTGTAACTTTTGAAAAATAATTACTCCTTCCAATCCCATATAATTTGGGACACTTTGAACCGGCACGAATTTTAAGAAATCTAATGGAATGTGAGTTAAAAAAATTGATGGGACGTGGTCTTACTTTTAAAATATTAATTTTATAATAAAATGTGAATAGGAATGAGTAGTGAAGTGTATCAAATTATATAGGGCGGTTCAAATTGGAATATTGGGTCAAATTATGTGGGACCGAGGGAGCATGTTATTTATTATGTGCCTTTAATTACTAGTGGAGAATTGAGTGGTTTTGGCTTGGCTGTTATGACGCAACAATGTCTTGTTGCAATGTAGATATGTGAAATGATTACTTGAATGTAAATTTAAGGTTATGCAAAAGTAGTTTATTTATTTAGTTTTGCTCCTATTATGCAGGATTATCACAAAATTATAAAAATTGGAATAATATACTTAAAAAAAAAAAAAAACGGAAATGAAAGCAGAATACAGTATAAATGCAGATATTCGTTAAAATGGAATCCCACATTTTACATTAGAGGCCCTTTTGTGGATTGAAATGTGATGCTATAGAAGGAATATAATTTTGTATAGATCATTTATTATATATTTAAAAATATTAAGAAAATAATTAGTTAAACTTAATTAATTATTAAAAAACATAATATTTATTTGATTCTTTATCTCACAAATAAATTAATAAATTTAAAATATTCACTCTTCTTAGAAATTACTCCCTCCGTGTCATTGTAGTAGAGGCGTTTCGTTTTGAGCACTCGTTTTGAAAAAATGATAGCAATAAATAATTATAGTGGAGAGATGTTACATTAAGAGAGATAATGATCTATTTATTACTATCATTTTTCTAAAACGAGTACTTAAAATGAAACGTCTCTATTACAATGAGACAAGGAGGGAGTAGTGTCCCGAAGAGTGAATAACGGAAAGTTGTAATATTTTTTATTTTAAATATATTAATTATTTTTCAGGACATTATCCTGCTAAAAAAAGTCTCTTGAAGTGAACTAATAATTGGAAGGAGAAAAAGAAAAAAGAAAAAGATAAGATCCTCGGTCCACTTTATAAGTGTTTGTTCACAATATGTAAATCAAATAAATGGGTAAAAATGAAAAGAATTTATATAGACATAGCTTGATATACAAGCTGTAAATCAAATATATTTGTGGGTGTAAATCAAATATATTCCATTCTTGGAAAATAATTCATGAAATATCATTTTCAATTTTTTTTTCTCCTTTATCTTGATTTAAATCGTGTCATTCACATCTCATACACCCGAATCTATTAAAGGCTTAGCTTCCTTGCTTTTGTTTAATTTGTTTTATTTCTTTATTCGTAACATGTGTTTCGCATGATTCGCTTTAGACACTTTTTCAAACTTTTCTTCAACTATATTTGGAAGCAATTTCAGTGTCCAAATTGAGACAACAATTCCATGGATAATCAACCAGTTGGGAATGTCCACTCCGATCCTCACTTGATAGGAGTAAGTTCATAGATCAAATCCCTCAAAAAAAATTATCATTTTTAATTTGATCATAAATAAATTAAATTTTTATATGTAAGTTATGATCATTTGTTGCAGGATCCATCCAAGGTTAAAGGTCCGGATAGCGATGGATCATTCGGTATCCCCGTTCGAGCCTTGAACATCACTTGGGGCAATGATCCTCGATATTGGGAACTGGTTAAATTTTGCGAGACCGAGTCTAAGTAAGACATGTTTTTTTACAAAATTTCCTTATTGTTTTTTTATTTTATTTTCTTAATCAAATCTTTTACTAGACTAGCGGGATTTGAAGAGGGTGTGGCGCTGCAACAAGTGAATTGGCTCCAAGTGACGGGGAAATTCGAACTCGTGACCTTTAACATCGTGCCAAAATTATACAAAGTGTACTACATGATGAAGTTCAACGAGGATGCGTTTGGATGGAACCACGCCCCGATCAAATTCAAGGTGAAATTGGAAGGGGGCAGTGAGAGTGAAGTGAAAGTGAATCTTCATAAGTATCGAGAGAAGCCGATGATGTGGCACAAGGTTTACGTCGGAGAGTTTAATGTTGTCGGAGATGGGAGTTCAATGACGGTGGAGGTTGGGATGTTTGAAGTGGAGACGGATTGGTGGAAAGGCGGAGCGATCCTCGGCGGCGTTCGGATTGAACCCGAGTTATAGATAACTTAATTAAATGATGTTATTAATTGGTATATGGTTTTGTATTGCATTAATTATATACATATAAGTTCTGTTGTTTGATGTTCAGTTTATAATATAGTAGTAATATATACTAGGGGTGACAAATCTTGCGTGTTGGATCGTTATCGGGTCAACTTGTTAACGACATGACTCAATAAGGATAAACACAAACACGACCTGTTAATAAAATCTCAAACTCGAACACGAACTCGACCTGCTACCCTTAAATCCTAACCCGATACGAACCCATTAACAACACGAACCACCTTGGGTCAACACGACACTATACAACACGACCTAATAACACGGTTAGAACTTGATAACAACTGCTTTTTATTAACAAAAGTTGCAAAATCTTAAATCTGATCATTAAGAGTCTAATTAAAAACCTAAAATCTGATTACACATTATGATCTGATGAACAATAACATCAATAGATTCATATCAACAAAATCCAACGAAATCCAACAAAAAAATACCATTTTTGAAATACTAAAAAATAATAATATTATTTCTTAACGGGTAACACGAACCCGACATGAAATTTTCGTGTTCATAACGGGACAACCCAATAAGGACACGAGCTCAATAAACTTTGACCCAAACCCATTAATTTCGTGCGGATTCATGTCGGGTTATTGTGTCGTGCCAAAAATTGCCGGCTCTAGTCTATACCAAAGATGGATCTAACATGCTAACCATTACGTTGATAGAAATTCAATTTTAGGATGTGCTACCAATACCATGTTGTATTTAAATCATGTCGCTTATTAATCACACACTTAAAAGAGCTAATATTAGTATAAGAACGTACAAAATCAGTCCACAAAATAATTCACCAACGCACCATAAGTGTAATTTAATTAAATACCGACAAATTTATTTTATTGAGCAACCCGTAATTGATGAACAACATGCAAGTCGGTAAACAATAAAAACGAACACATAATTAATTCAGAATAAATTAGGATCATTGATGTAATTTACATGGTCTAATGATGAGTAGCGACGTGCATAAATTATCAAATCTGGTGGTGTTCAGGTAGTTATTAAGACAAATTAATAGTATGATAGTATGATATGCCATAAGATTTGATAGGATTAAATTAGTCACGTTAGTGAAGGTGAGATGACTAATCATGAAATACAATCTAATTTTTGGCATTATAAAAGCATACCAAAATATATTACTATTAAGGATTAACCATTTGAGAAAAATACAATCAAACAAAAGATAAGATTAATTATTAATTATGACATTTAATTATAAATAATCACGACAAGCAATTATCCTTTAATTACAAATATTTTTTACTTTGAGTCTCTTTAGAACCAAGTGATAAACTTTCTCTAAGCACAAGATGAGGTCAAAAGTTAAAAAAAAAACGTAATGTTGAAATTGAATATATAAACTTGTTAGTTGGATCATATAATTAAGCTTTGTTATTTGTTAGTGGAATTAATGATGATAATTAATCTTGATAGCCTTCTGCCCCATCACAACTTGTTTTTCTTGTGTAATTATGGTTAGTTAGGTTTTCTATCATTATAGTCCGTGAACATATATAGCAACATAACTGTCAATTCCATATACTCCTTTGCTAGCTATTATATCTTACTCTATAATATTACCATAATACTCTTCGTCTCATTACAGTTGAGTCGTATTATGAATCATCTCATTACAATTGAATCTTTCATTTTATGACAAAATTTATCATATATATTATTTTACTTTATTTTCTTCTCAATTTTATTCACTCTTCAATTTATTATTTATCTATCTATTTCTTCTAGATTTAATCCCATATCTAAAAGAAACATCTAAACTATAATAATAGGACAAAGAGAGTAATATTTTATTTTTTCGACTTACGCTACTTTATTTTCGTCTTTTAACAACATATGGCACCGCTATAATAAACATTAATCATCCAATTTACTAATAATAAGGGGACTGAGTAGGTTTCATTCAGTAAATCATACCTAATGTCGGAAGGGAAACTAATCAATCCCAAAAATTAAATTGTTCATAAGGTGTAATTTACTAAGTAATTAATTGGATCTCTTTTAATTTCATAGTAGTATTTTTTTATGTGAGATAATACTCAATGTGAATATCTCAATGAATACTAGTCTTAGCTAAGAATTAGTAGTATAACTTTTTGTGGAAAAAAGGCCATCACTCTAGAAAGTCATCAAAGAAGGAGACAAACTCATGCTGTATTTTGTCATATATGATGATAAAAATGGAAGCAAACCTAACTTAATCAACCGAAAGAGAAAGAGATTGATGATTACAATATCCATAATAAATTATAAATATACTTTAATAAACAAATTTAACCTATCAAACAGTTTGAACTCTCAATTTGGCCTGAGTTTTAAACTTTTTTGAAACAATAATAAAAACTAATTTCGAAACAATGCCATTGTGATTCATGAATGTTAATTTGCTTGAACTAAATTTCAGGTGAATAGAAAACAACAAAAAGTGCAGGAATATACAGATTTAAAGCAGTTAAGAAACCAAACATTAACACTGATTATCAGAGCTATACAGATCCAAAACAATTAAGCATATACATGAAAATAGACTAATTAAACAATGTTAATCAATAATTAAACCAAATAAAACACTTACCCCTGTGGATTAGTTGAGGTGGATATGATGATAATTAAGTAATTAAGAGATCCATTTCTCCTCTTAATTGTATTGTTGGTGAGTGATTGAAGCTGCCAGATGACCTGATCAATAGCACCAACTCTTGAAAATAATCAAATCACTTTTCTTTTTCAAAAAAATAAAGAAAAAGAAGAAGAAATGGGGATGAAAATGGAGAGATTTATGAAATGTTAATAATCACAAAAATGGAGGTGTGGTTGTAATCAGATCAAGCTGGCAGCTTAACCTCTCAAAACCAGCATACATGAAAACGACAGCAGCAGCAGTTGCAATTAGGGTTTTTTGGTGAAACTCTGCAAAATTATTACAGCTATTTAAACTGAATCATGGCCTGTCTGAAAACCCTTCTTCTTCATTTGAAAAATACTAATAATAATAATTTTAAAGAAGAAAAACAATGGAGCTTTTGGAGAGGACCACAGATTAAATATTTTATACTATACACCTACTAATTAATATTCTGATTGGTCCATCTACATTTACGCGTGATAACAACTTTACTTAATTCAACGTCTCAACTACACTTTGCCTTAACTACTATCACCTAATATGTTTAACTTCTCACCCCTAAAATTCTAAGAATTCAAACTCGTTATATTGAAAATTTTCACTTGTGTAATTTTATTCTATTCATTTATTTTCTTATCAAAGAAAACAAAAAATGTGAGCATATTCTTGAAATCTAACAAGCATTTTAATTAATTAATTATCAATATACAAAAAATGTAAGCCCTTTTAATGATACTCCATAAAAGTATATTTGTATATAGTTTAATTAACTAGGTGATTGCATGTATGACAATGAAAGCATAAGTGAACACAAATATATACGTATAATAATACTAATTAATTTGTGAATTGAAATAGACAACAACTCGAGCAATAATATTGTCTTATTCTTGAGCGACATTTGGCACGATTGATTTTAACTTTACAGTTGACGACATTGAATCCATGAATATAAATAAATAATAGAGCTATAGCCATGGCTACTACATAGCATCTAATCAAAAGAAATTAATTATTAGATATAATAGAGTGCACGAATTTTCATTAAAAGGATAGGTTAGTTGGTTGGAGAGAATATAAACGGCGCATGCTTTATCACTCACATGGCTTATGTTGTTAATTATATGTGGCTTCCTCATACATTTCAAGAGCTAATGTATATGATTATAAATCCTTCAATTCATTTATATCAATCTTATCAAATTTAATACTCCTTTATTAATTAGAAGTTATATTTGTTAGATATATAATTTTTTATTCTTGATTTTGTCTCTTTGCTCTTGGATCTCTCCATTTTTTCAGTCTTGTATTCATCTTTGTTAACTAACACAAATAAGAAAGGGACAAAGGTGGCAGTGGCATGCATAATTATGGACCACAGCGTGGGTTTAGTTTGTAATTTAGTTTAAAAGTTGAAGCGTTCATGTGATTAAGGTTGTTGTTTTGTGAATAAAGCTGATGACTATTTATGTGGATAACCTTTTTTAACATATGTAATGAATTAAGGTTCTTGTTTTTGCCTTTTTTTTTTGTTGGTCCCTTTTTTGTCTCTACCTGTATTTTTTCTGATATCAGTTTGCTTTTATTTCTCTCTTTTTTCTCTTCTTTTATTTTATTAGGCTTTCTTGGTAGCATTAATAGTGCACGATTTTGGATATGAAATAAGCTTTAATACAGTGAATTATTTATGTGATAATGCGTCGAGGAAATTTGGACCTATTCTGTATAGGCCCAATAGCAGCTCACAAGCCCACTGAAGTTTGGGCCAACAATCCAAACACCGCTTCTGTCTATTACAAATGCAAAAGTTAAATTTAAATGAATCATTAGAATTTGAATTTGAATGATTATTACTAATTTCAACAAAAAAAACATTATTGCTTAAAACGTTATCTTTTATCTGTATTAAAATTTATCATTTGTGTACTAGTATACTTTCAGAGGAAACTGCCGAAAAAATCACAAAGTTTAGCCAATTTCTATTCAATCTAGCCTATATAAGTTTAATATTTTTCTTAATTATCTTCTTAATTTGATTGAATTTAGGAATTTTATGTACTACATGATTTAGAAGTTAAAATACATTAATCTAATCATACTAGTACTTAATATTTTTCATATTAAAACTCATACTTTTGTAAGTGATATAGTACAAAGAGTTGATCGATGAGAGAGCTGCACAGAAGGCTGCCTGCGAGGAAAAAAAAAAAAAGAAAACAAGGAGATTTTACCCGTAATGCATATGTTCAATCATGGAAAGATGATTACTTTTCCTGAAGGCCCTCGTATTGATGCTAATAATTCTGAACTACGAATGCCCCTTATACAAAGGGTTGAGCAGTATCCTTTTGCAGGCAAGACCACTGAAGATGCCAACCGTCACCTCTCAAAGTTCGTGGAGATTGCGAACACTCTGAAATTAAATGGTGTCAATGACAACGCCATTAGGGTAAGACTCTTCCCTTTTTTTCATTTATTGATTCTGCTAAAGAGTGGTTTGAGTGTTTACCCACAGAGCAAGTTTCCACGTGGAAAGATATAGTGGCGGCCTTCCTCGATAAGTACTATTCAGGCACGGTCTTAAAGCTCAAGAGCGAGATTTTTCAATTCTTGCAAGGCCATGACGAGCCCCTTTACGAGGTTGTTGCTCGCTTCAAAGACCTCCTCTTGATACGCTCGGATTTTGCACTATTTTAAGACCATTATTTGGTCTGTTTTGAGTGTCAAAGTTGCATTACATGTCCATTATTTGCATATTTTATCCATTTTGGTATTTTTACGTGTTTTGTGAGAACTGTGAAAAATAGAGCTGAAAAAGGGCATAAAAACGTCAAATCTGGAAGCTGGAACTGAAGCGCAACACAGTTGATCCATTATTTGCATATTTTATCCATTAGTCACTTGATCTGTATTGCTCCAGTTGTTCCATCCGTTCGGATTCCTATTCGGCCAAGTGCATGCTGATACTCTGGGTGTTTTCCTATATGTGCCCCCTTGACTTCCGGGATTCCAGTTCCTGTTTGAACTCCACAGCCCAGTTGTATACGAGTGATGATCTACTAGATCAGTTGTTGTACTCGCCTCGACTGGGGAAGCTCGCGGTTTACTCTCTTAAATTACTGATAGAACTGCTTTCTCGAGCTTGTTAAGCCGACTTTCCCATCGATCATCATTTCTCACTATTGCATATTCCGCCACACCTTCCCTGATTGGGAGAGGTTGTGGATCATCATATCCCCTCTTCGCATGGAGAAGTCTTTCCATCAGTCCCTTGGCTTTACTAACTCGCAGCTTAAAGAAACTTCCTTCACTTGATGAGTTCACCAGGTCTTTGCTCTCATCATTCATCCCCTCATAGAAATTTGAGTAAATCTCTACTTCCAACATACAGTGGTGTGGGCACGAATCCAATAAACCCATGTACCGGGACCAGTATTGAATCAGGGTCTCATCATACCCTTGTGTAACTCCTTGGATTTCCTTACTAAGTGCTTTTGTCCTTGCCACTGGAAAGAATTGTTCCAAAAACAACCTTCTGAAATCAGTCCACACTTTGATAGAATTCGGCGATAGTCTCGTGAACCAAGCGTTTGCCTCCCCCTTGAGAGAGAAAGGGATGACCTTCAGCCTATAGTCGTCTTCACTTGATCCAGCATGTCTTTTTTTACTCTTACAGATTCTATAAAATTCGTGTAAAAAGTCATATGGGTTGTCGTAACTTCTCCCCCAAAACTCAGGCAAGACGACTAAGATGTGAGGCTTCACATAGACAACTTCTTGTCCTGGGGTTGCGATTATGGCTTGCGGTGGGTCGCCCTCCAGGTGAGTATACAGTCAGCATAACTCAGGATCACCTTCCTGGTCATCAACCTTGTTGGTCTTCTCTCCCTTAGATGAGAATATTGATCTCGATTGATTCTCGATGGTTGTTCCCAGATTCTTCTCACTACTCACATCCAATTCATCGGGCAAGGTAGGGATTGATTTTGCATAAGTGGTAACTGGGTTCACCCCTCCTTCCTCTGGCCAGTCGGACTTGGCATCCTTAAACTGAAGAATGCAAAAAATAAAGAAAAGTTTAGCAACAATATTTACACTAAAATTCTTAACAATAACACGCGACCCGTCAACCATCCATGTTGCGTTTCTATCTTCGTCGTTGTTCAGCCCTAGACCAATAGGCAGGCAAATTGACGGTTCGAAATGAGTGGTGGCGGGTTCAGGCACCTCTCTCCTTGACAAATTTAGCATAGCTCATCGTGTAAAGTTTTCTCGTAAACTGTAATAAACAGAAGAAAAGGAAAACTATCAACAATATATACACCAAAATATCACGCAACAAATGTATGCAAAAACGCCATCATCCCCGGCAACAGCGCCATTTGAAAGTCGCTACTACTCTGAATTCGTTGTTTAAATCGTCTCTCGAGTTGCAAGCGAGAACAACGCAGACTGATCAATAGAGAATTGACGGACTGACCCAGATGATACACCTTGACTTACACCCTGCAATTTTCTCACAGATAAATCAAGCGGTAAAAGTAAGCTGATCAAGTCTGATTTCTAAGACCCATCCACATGCTTTCGGGCATGCAATCAGGAACTCAGAGCTGCCTTCAAAGCCTTAACCCACAATACTATTAGCTAGTAAAGAGAAGTAAAGGTCGAATCCCACAGAGAAGCGTTTTAATATTTGTTGTTGACATTTGAGAGATGACTGCTGCCACGCTTTAAAAGTGTGTTAAGTTTCTATCCTACTTGATTGACCAAGAACTAAACGAACAGATCAACTTAACTAGACTAAACTAGGAGCGAAACTATCTACGCTAACTCCTAACTGATCGATCTAGAGACCAACTGAATTAAACTGAGAGATTCATACTAAGACTTTCCCGAAATAGCTAAACAAAGGTAAAAGCAAAGTGGGGACGGAATCCCTTAACTAACAAACTTAGAAAAGTTGCCAGAGAGTAAAGTTGGTATAAAGCTGCAATTCTAAACCTGAACAGATAACGACTTCATCTTCATCGAGTAATCGACGAGAAACAGAGTATAAACCAGATCTCAGACATCATAAATTTGGCGAAAAATTTTGCAAATACATAGACACGAAGAATGAACTCAAGGTTGTAGATCTAATCTAACGGATCAACTGGAATTAGGTAGAAAGCAAAATCAAACCATAATCATGCAGAATAAACATAGGACTCTAGATCTACGTATTCTAACATGAATCCATAAAAATCGAACACGATCAAACTCATATCTATGAAATGGAACGCAACAGCCTAGAATTCATCCTCCTAAACTACCAATTGCGAAAAGCATCCAAATAGACTTCGACAAACTTTTCGGAAACAAAATCTAACAAACACAGCGAAAACATTCATGACTCAAACTCCAATATCTCCATACAGATTCAAAAGACAAACACCAAACTTCAATTATGGTTTCCATAAAACAAACTACATATTATCCAGAATGTTAGCAGGTGCTTCAATGCGAATTTAAACTAAGCCGGAAAGTAAAAATTATTTATTCGCCCTTATAGGACGGTTAGACACAAACACAATGATCAGAATAACACCACCACTCTACCATAATCATAACCCCCTTCCAAGTGTGTAAAAACTCAAGAAAAAATGCGAGCTCCGATAACTTGAGCTCTCCCCATAAAAAACTCTCTTCTTTCTTCCTTCCCTTTCGTTTATATAGGGAGGCATGAGGCTCTGATCCCTAGGGCAACCTGTTTTGGAAATGTCGGTTGTATCCCTTGCAACATGATCGTAAGAGTATGCTCATTGTCTACAACTGCTCCGTTCGTAATTCACCTTGTTCAGTTCAATAGCATATTGTGTTTTGCTCCATTTCTCCTTGATTCTGCCGTCTATCCGGTTGATCCATGCAACCTTCTAGTCCTGACAAATTTTTACACACCTGACTTTAAATTACACGCTAGTCTCCGAAAAAATATAGAATTTTACCCCAAAACAAATGTATGAAACGAGCCTTATCAACATTGTATTAAAATATTAACTAAGTTTATGTTGACATTTCAATGTCATCATGATATTTTTAATGCACTGCATTGATAAATTAGCAGAGTTGGCAACTTAAGAAAGTTAGCAACTGATCACACCTCTTACATACTCCCTCCGTCCAAGATAAGCGAAGCATTTCTTTTGAGCACAGGATTTAAGGAATTGATATTTAAAGAGTTAAAGTAGAGAGAGTAAAGTATGAGAGAGGGAAAAGTAAAAAATAAAGTAGGTGAAGAATAAAGTAAGAAAAAGGATTTCTTGCTAAAAAAAATGACTCACTTATAGTGGAACATCCCAAAAAAAAAATATGACTCGCTTATCTTAGGATGGAGTTATTCAAAAATCAATTTCAATCATATGTTTTTTATTATAGAAAATCTAGAACAGAAGAAAATAATTCTTTAGTTTAATAAATATATATTCTCATATTTTATTTCCATATTGAGATATCTATTTTTGTTCATTGTATTTTATTATTTATCCTTGGATTTTCTTTTTTATTCTTTACCGCGCAGGATTAATAGAGTCGAATCAAGCATAGTTGGGATCCTATAAATACTAGGATCCCTTAGGGGTCAAATATAGAGAACTAAAAAACAAAACATCTTTTTTCTCAAAACACTATCTCTCTAAAACCCTAGTTTCCTTCTAGGGTGTTTGCAATTTATCCAATTATTCACACGCTTTCTGAATTGATAGGTGATCTAAAGCTTATTAGTGTGCATGTATACATTGTAAGTATATGTCCAATAGAGGTAATCAAATACAAACTCTATATATTTTATAAATTCCAAATTATGATTTGAACTGTTAGAAAATGTCAACAGATGATAAAAATAACATCAACAGAAAATATCAACACAATGTCAACGGTTAATACCGTGTTGACTTTGTATTGACATTGTGTTGACATCAAAATCTTGAAATTTTACACTGTGTTAGTATTATGTTGGCACTGTGTTGAAAAGTTTAAAGTTTGTACAATATATAGACTTTGCATTTTATCGCTACCCATATGTAATGTGTATATATGGAGTGTAGAGTGAGTCTTAAGACCTGTTGAATAGTTTGTTACTAAGCACTACTCCCTTCGTCCCACAATAAAAGTCATATTTTACCAATTCGGTTTATCCCGCAGTAAAAGTCACATTTCACTTTTACTATTAATGGTAAATTGGTCTCACAATCCACTAACTCACTTCACTCACATTTTATTATAAAACCATTATAAAAACGTGGACCTCATATTCAACTAACTTTTCCAACCCACCATTCCTTACATTTCTTAAAATTCGTGCTCAAACCAAATGTGACTCCTACTGTGGGACGGGAGAGTATAGCCATTCAAAAAAATAGACTAGTATTACCATTTTTAGTTGTCCACTAAAATTAGACCAATTTCTAAAAATTACACTCTTCGTCCATGAAGTATTGTTAATGTTTGACTTGGCACGTGTTTTAAGAAATGTAAAGAAAAGTAAGTTGAAAGTGTCAGTGGAATGAGAGTCTCATATTTATATATTAGCTTTATAATAAAATGTGTAAAGAGTTAGTGGAAAATGGGGACCATTTACCAAAATAGAAAAAAACCAAAGTGAACAACTTTTCACGGACAGAGGATGTAAAAGTTTTAAACATATAAATACTAGTACTAATAATATGGACTCCACCACTAATCCTACTTCTTTCTTTTTCTTTTCCTTTCTCTAATACTTTAGCAATTGTATATTAAAACTTGTGTCATACAAAACTATTAAATACGTCCCGAGACTCGCAACAAGACTAATAGATAAAGTGAAAATAGAATTGTAACTAACCCCTGTTATATCTAAGATATTTGGTCATTTTCAATCACACATATTTTACCAAAACCAAAATTTCGATCATAAAACATTAATACCTTGTACTAAAATAATTATGGATACATTTTAATTGACAATCAACAACATATTTTACTAGTTCAGTCACATAAACCAAATTATTAAAATAAAGTTGTTAAACAGTTAAACCCATTAAGTAAACATTTAAGTTTGAAAATTATATCACTTACAACACAAATTCAATAAATCAAAAAAGAATTTATCAAAGTATTATTTTCCTCCTCCCCAACGTGAAATTCACTCTTCTTCCATTATTAACTCTTATATGAAATACATACCAAATGTTCAAAACATTCAGATGAGATTGGGGACATGAATAGATATTGCTGGTAACATATAAAACCATAAAATTTTCATAGAAAATGTGTTGGGATGTAAATCTCAGTATGGATCAAAGCTGGAAATTGGCAAATATCAAATAAGGAAAAGTAAATGCCTAAACTAATACTATCTGGAAAAAAAGTTCACCAACAACTTGTCAGCATGACTCATTGATTAAGTGAACCTGTAGGCAAAACCTGCGCAATTTCCGAACCCAGTTAAACCTACAGTTGAATCTTCAATAGACAAAGCTTAGACCACCCGATGGAAAAAAGATAATCAAAGAAAAACCATGAGAATGGACAGAACTTTACGATACAAGTTGCAGTTCTGAATGGTCACCCGCGAGGAGCAGCCATTTGTTGCTTCTTGATCCTTTCGTCATTTTTAACCATACTGAATCATATGCAGAAAACAATAGATTTCAGTATTCACTAAACAGAGTAATGTTGAAATGGCAGTAGTCCTCTCAAAAGTCAAAACGGTGCTATGGTCATTGAGAACTACTGAACTGCTCATTTTTCATGATTGATATAGGAATAAACGTACACTTGGATAACACAAAACCCAATTGTATGCATGAAGATGTTCAATAGAAGCCAGTAGGACTTGAGCAGTAACTAAAGGCCCAGAAGTGCATATGAAAATGGATTAGTTTATGCTGTTACCTAATGTCATGGGGGGTTATAAATATCCACTGGGAACCTTGGGCCAAAGCAAAATCCACTATAGCATCCAGACTGATTTTTCTGCTTACTGCATCCTGCAATTTGACCAACAGTAAAAAATTAGGGATCTTAAATTTAGTTTCGGCTATCGTAAAGATACACATTGGCTCTATGAACCTCACTGCAGTTGAAGTAGTATATATGAAATAAAGTTCTGATTCAAGGTGTAATATTTGAATTTCACATAAAAGGTCAACTAGGAAATAATAACTCCTAAATACTTAGAGAGCCTTTCACCAGCGCACGTTTTATTTTACTCTTGAAGAGTCTCACAAACTTAATCCACTATGCAGTTACCACAGTCTATTACTCCAGTCACCCAACTAAATTATGATGCAGGTATCTAGAATTGATAAATCATGGAGGGTGCTTAAACATTAAATGAGGTGAACAATACATGCATCGTGATTTGTGATCAGCTAATGTTCATGTCCCATAGTTATTCATAGCACCATCAAAGCCAATATGTTGTACTCCGTATGAGGTAAGCATCAAACCAATATTCACTTGAAATTAACATGATTTTGAGTTAAGCATACTGAATAAACCAACCGAAAGACAACGACAAAGAATAAACTTGTATATGGTACATATGTCATATGCTTCTCCTTATTCTTTTTTCTAGGCATATAAAAGATCCTACATAACAGTGTTTGAGTAAAGTCAATGTTGTCAACGGCGTATGGCGGGCAATCAAAAAATCGTCACAAGGGTAATGGTGGCCGGTATGGCAGGATATGGGCGCCATGGACCAAATGACGTGTCACATCTTGCCATGGCGCCATAGACTGCCACATAAAACTTCCATGTCATAGCGTGGCAGTGGCGTTTGGTCGAAAAACTGCCATCATCATGGCAGATGTAATGCCATGGCAGATATCTGACCAATGATATTTAGCTGGTTTATTTGGGATGAACTTGCTTTTTTGTAACCCTCAAGGAAACTTACAGATGCCACTTCATTCATGCTAGTGAGGTAATGCATTCTGCTGGTATTTGCTATTGGCATTGTCTTATCTCAATAAATATCCAAGCTATCATATAGTTCCTTCCACATTTAAAGTCTACAATATCTCAAGAAATTTGCAAGCTTTCATACAGTTCCTTCCACATTTAAAGTCTATAGGGTAATATATATTGAAGGATTCACAAAATTTCTGTACCACCTTAATTTCAGATTATATTAAGACCTAAAACATGTCAACCCTCAACTCCAAGTGATTTTCATAATTACATCAATTAGATAAAAAAAATTAATGACAAACACATATATCTTCATCTTGGAAGCAATTTAATGATAGGAAGCTAAAAGTAGCTGTGGAAGGACATACCATAAATACATCAAATTCATCCATTGCCCGAAAAGGTGCTTCTGTCATCTCATGAAGTGCAAGGGCAAAACACAATGTGGAGAAGGATCTTTCACCACCTGTTAGAACATCAAACAAGAGATAATTACAACAGTATCCTAGCCGATTCTGTTTTGTTTCAGTTAGCTTTTTAACATTTTCATATCTAACATTTTCGGTTAGCTTTTTAACATTTTGTACCAAGCTGGACATGATTGATATAGATGTTCCAGTTTGAGGGGGAGTGTTATAGAATATGAGTATCCTACATCGGTTGTGTGACGTAGTCTAACTTAGTCTCTTGTACTGTATATATATGGCCTTTGTTGACATATGCTGTTAACTGCATTTTCGGCCAACTTTTTCAATTGTTTTTTATCCATTCAGAAAAAGTCAGAAGAATCAAAGCGAACACAGTCAATACCCTCATTCACTAATTGCAATAACTTATACTCCCTCCGTCCCGCTTTAGGAGTCCCGGTTGATCAATTTCGGTTGTCCCGCTTTAGGAGTCCCGGTTAGGATAAACTAATAAAAATGCCTACAAAGTAAGTAAAAAAGTGTTAAAAGTGGGTCCCAACATCCACTACTAACATTTATTTATTACACATTCAACAATTTTCTTAAAACATGTGCCCGACTCAACCGGGACTCCTAAAGCGGGACGAGGGGAGTAATTAACTGTTAGAATTATTGACAAGTTTTATTTAAACTAGAGATGAGAATATTATTGTACTCGTAAATTTTATGTGTGAAACTAACTACATATACTATGACATTACTACAAAACATGTTAGAGAATTGATACGTATTTATTGCGATATACTCCCATTGTTCCATAAAAATATTTGCCCTATCTATTTTAGTCCGTCCCATAAAAATATGGGCATTTCCATTTATAGAAAGTTATCACAATTTATTAGCCTTATACATCAAGTTATTTACAACTTATATCACCATTAAAACACTAATAATAATGGGGGTTCCACTATCCACTAACACTACTTTAATTACCCTTTGTCTCATCTCTCTTACTTTACCAATATCGTCTTAATTCCCGTGCCATATCATATGCCCATATTTTCATGGACGAGGGAGTACAAATTAATTCATAACAATTATTATAAATTAGCACAAATGAGACAAAAAATGATTTTTCGTCAGTCAGTATACCATAGTTAGAACGCCACATACTGTACCGAGAACTGATACCATACAAATTTATGGTACGCTGGAAATTTGGTATGGTTAATTTTTTATACCGTTACCTTACCATTATTGCGGTATAACACACTTTTACATTATACTGAAATACGGTACGGTATACCGTTATAGCATTATAACGAAGAAAACTTATATTCTATTTTAATTCTATTTTGTATATAAATATATTAAATATAATATAATATGGAATACTCTCTCCGTCCCACAATAAGAGTGACATTTTGCCATTTTGGTCTGTCCCACAATAAGAGTCACATTTCAATTTTACCATAAATTATAAGTATCGCATTCTCCACTAGCTCACTTTACTCGCATTCTATTATAAAAACAATATGAAAAAGTGGACCTCATCATATTCCATTAACTTTTCCAATCCATTATTTTTTACATTTCTTAAAACTCGTGTCCACGCCAAATGTGACTCCTATTATGGGACAGAGGGAGTATAATATTTCAATATTTATCGGTTTTCAGTATGTATCAAGGATTCTATATACCGCCTGCGCCAAAATCTTTCGGTACGGTATCAAACTATACCAAAAATTGCGGTATACTGAAAAACCAGAATTTCCGGTACGGTATTTCGGTATTTCAGTATTTTTCCTACCCCTATTCCATATTGCCCACAACCAGTCAAAACATAGAAACATATAATGAGAAAATCAGCACACCCTTCTATAGAAGCTGATTAAACAAGAAGGATCAAACCTGAAAGTCCACTAGTGTCATGAACAGAGCTGCTTGATGCATCATGTGGCATCTTTACCTGGTAAGATAGGGACCAATTGAAATGAGGGAAATCTATCCTGCCAACCATCAATTATTTTTAGATCGCAGGCAGTGGACCTTAGATAATAACCATTCTTGATGAGAGTATAGTTTTATTTCATTCAGGCACTTTACCTCTACTGAGAGAGTCTGATCTTCAAAACTAACGTTGATTTGACCACTGATCCCTTTCTTTTTCAAGTGACCATTGAATCTATCAGACATAATTATTAGATCAGCTATACTTAATTTAAATCATAGTCCTACAGTAAGAGACAAAAAGACACTTGAAATGAAGAGACCAAAAATAAAAAAAGAGAAGAGGTCCTACTGCCATGTCAGCTGACGTTTCAGATGAGCTGCGTTCCTATTGAATTTGCTCCTTCTCAAGTTTAGTGCCTTTTCACATGCCTAAAGTAGATAGTACAAATTAACATGCTTCAAGATATCAAGCAACCATAGACCACATTTATAGTGGAGAAGAAACATGATAAATTAAGGATGCTTTAACCCACTTCCATTTTTTCCTGGGAGGCTTTGTAAGTATGCAGTTTTCTTGATATTTTCCGCTCTTTTTTCTCATATAACATTCTGAGATCATCAATAGATTCCGGAAATCTGCATAAGAAATTATCACTTCAAACAACAGAAGGATAAAACAACTTAACGTCTGATAGGAGTAAGTGCTTCAAATTTTACTTAACTTTGGGTCTCACGCTTAAGTCTTTCGGTCAACCTAGTGAGTTGGGCACTGAGATTCTCAGGATTGCTTTCCTTAAAGCATCCTAATGCCTCAATCTCATCCTCGGGAATTATAATTGATGCTTTGCGACGATTCTCCTGCAATTTCAATATGAACCAAGTCAGGTTTTATTTAAGAACAAACTTAGAACCAAAAACCCACATTTTTAGGGAACAAGAGAATTACAGTTGAAGTACAGGGACCAAGCAATGTGATTTAAAAAGAGTAACGGGACAATGAGAAAAAGGAAAATTGCAGGGGAGTAAATCAGAAATTATTGCATTATGTGGCATGGCAAAGATATTAGAAAAAGTAAAATATATCAGGACCAAAAGAAACTTCTGCTAAAGACATCACCATTTTAACCACAAATGTAAAATGTAAGCCATATCTTTCTATAGCACCTGACAGCTATTCTCAAGCTCCCTATACTCAGTCTCAGCATTTTTTAGGTCAGCAAGGACTTTAGTTTGCATAATTCCTTCATAGTGCTTTTTAACCTGAACAAGAATCATATAAGTAAACTGCAAAGAAATTATAGCAAAGGAAGAGAAATGGTGGCAGAATAAATAACACAGTAAATGAAATGGACCCTTTCGACTTCTTGTAAATCTCTCTCAATCATCATCAGTTCGTTCTCTGCTTCTGCTAATGCATCAATTTCTGCCTTGGCCGAATCTACATTATAAATACTAAAATAAGGCATAAAGGAACCACTAAGACTGAACATAACAATCGAATACAGAAAGAGGATACCACAAAGACTCTCCAATGACATTTTAAGATCTTTAGCTTTAGTTCCTGCTTCATTCACTCGACTCTGAACCTTCTCTAGCAAATACATTTTTTCTTGTATTTCATCTTGCAGTTTCTACACACAATTCCAAGACAGGGAACACATGAATTATTATATAAGATGCCCACTACACAGACCAGATCTCCAAATACACACTATTAAATCAGCTCAAGAAAGTAAGACAACGATTGAGGTGGAATTCATTAAATAGACCCACAGATATCTCTTGACGAGTCTCATCCAGATTAGAGTCATCTGCTGCATTAGCTTCGGATGAAAGTAATTTCTTTACATCTCTCAGCTCAAATTCTTTCGACATACATTGCCGCTCCAGATTGATACGCCTTCTCTGCAAGAAGTTAAAGCAAATATGAATCAGCATAATCAAGCAACATTCCAAGAAAAAATGTAGCCAGAATTTTTGCATCATATATTAGGAATACATGCAGCGCATATCCTCAGATATTATAGGACTAAAAGCACAATCAAGGCAAATAATGATCCAGGGATACTTGAAAAATATGAAGGAATATGACTATGAGATACTGCAATCATTGATATACCAATGTTAAGTCCCATAATCTTACAATTGCTTTGGTTTTATGTGTCACCGTGAATAGGCAATCGTGATTAAATGATAAGCCAATAATTGTTCAGAGGCTTTCAACGATACAGTTCTATCAGAATTACTGAGATCACAATTAATGCAATATACTCCCTCAGTCTGACTATAAGCGATCAATTTTCCATTTTTGGATGTCCCACCATAAGTGATTGATTTCCTTTTTTGGTAAAAAGCAACAATTTATCTCTCTTAATTTATTCTCTCTTTATGTCTCTTACTTTATTCTCTCTTTATCTCTCTTACTTTTTCCTCTCTCTTTATCTCTCTTACATAAATATCATTTTCTTAAATCCCGTGCTCAAAAGAAACTACTCACTTATAGTGGGACGGAGGGAGTGTTATAGACTGTAACTGACTAAAAAGTTGAAGGGTGTGAAGGGTTACCTTTACATTGCTTAAGGTGTTTTGAAGATCAATCACCTCTTCCTCCATGGCCCGTTTCTGTCCACGGCCTTGTTGGGCTTTCAGTTTTGTTTCTGATGCTTCTCTCTCTAGATATTTAATCTGATCATCAAATGAACCAGAGAGACGGCCAGCCCTCATGTTTCTTTTTGGTGGAAAAATAGTTTGGGCTGACTCGCGGTAAAACCTGCGAATTCCATCATTGAATTTACCTAAAAATTAAACTTGAAAGTTGAAAGCACTTAAAAACTGGCACGCAAATGAAAAGGGAAAGAAACTCAATTGTTAATCAACAAATTAAATAGAATACACAAATTTTCAAAGAAGATAATGCAATTAGATAGGAACTTTACTTATCTATACAGAGAAAATTGATATAGATAAGCATTTAGATCAGTTTACTGTGATATGAATGCACTTACTATTCTTAGGAAGTTAAGAACCCATAAAATAATGAGTGCAACTGTACCCTCCTCTTTTGTCTAGTAGGTTACAGTATAAATTTAACAAGTGGTACATCAAAATTACACTAAATCTGCCAATCAGTCATAAAATTTATTATCACCTTCACCCTGCTATTAGTGGCCTACACAAATTGGGAACGTAGAATAAGAAAGTTGTGTGTTGTGTATAAGTGGTAGGGTCCACGAAAGTCAGTTAACATTTTGAGGGTAAGAAGTTCCCTTTTTGGACTAGGGCACTTATAGTGGGACAGCCCAATAAGGTAGGTACACAGGCTACTATAGCGGGACAGAGGGGTCATGTTGTTTCAATACTACACATCCCATTGATTTTCTATAGAAACAAGATTATGATCATTTTTCAGCATAAGATGAATCAGTGTGATGCATTCCTAAAAAGAAAAAGCATAAATACAAAGAGATGGCTCGTGTTGTTTGTATGTACACAGGTCCATATCAACGTACATTTTGTACCCATCCATTGTGTAAACCTCCTTGAGGTTTGGTATCCTTTGATCAAAGGCAACTGTTTTACCAACTGCATAATCTTTGACAAGCACTTGCCTCTCAGCATTACCCTGCAAGTTATGCACATATTAACAAAAAACGAAATATCGCCAATACGCAGCTGAAGAAAGAGAACATAAACAGGGGGACTCGTGATTAAATATCAAGTGGGAATCAAAGTTAACACTTCATCACCCAACAGCAAAAGTCTTTTCTCCATAAAATATGTCTGCAGTAATTTTCTGAATGTAAATTTTTTTAGCATGAAAATACATACTCTATTTCAGATATGGCAAAATAAATGAAGAATCAATTACAATAAGAACAAGAGCCATTTCCCCCTAAAAATTAAAAAAGAACAAGAACCATTTCCAAACACCACTTGATGTACGCAATCTTCCTTTTTTTCACTTTAGTATTTTATTAACACCAAAAGAAAATCAATACAAGGAATGAGCCATCATGTATAGTGTTAAACATTAAGAAATTAGGTTTATTTTAAGTAAAAACAAGGGTTGTTGCAAGAAAATGCTGAAAGCTTACCGTATCAATCAAAACATTAAGTACTGTAGAATTGTCTGAATGCAGAACTGACAATGCAGTGGGATGATTAGTATGCGGAAGCATGCGCCTCGGAATGTTGATCCTACCAATAGAAACAGCTAAACTGTGAGAGCCAATCAACACATTGTCAGAAATTGATGCTACTGCATAGACATGCTAACAACCTCTGTCTTCTAAAATCATGTACGATAATCTGTAAGTGGTTATAGTTTGCTTCCCTTGCACATGCTCTTAAGATACGAGAATCTTTATGATCTGTGACTATGAAAGCATTGAGCAACCCACCAACTGCAGTTTCGATAGCTATAGCCCACAGATCTCCATGTTCCAATTCCTGCAATAAAAAATTCAGAAGCATAAGGAGTTACACTACCTTAAAAAATTGCAGAAGCCTCTCATGCCTGAAAAACAACCAAGAGTCCTTTTATTCACAAAGTTATCCTGTTACTCCAGGATTTGGATGTAGGTGTCAACAATAATATCCTTACTAGAATAAAATGTCCTCTACAATTAGTAAATTACTAAGTTTCATAATGCTCTTGGTAAAAAATTTTACATGGATATTAAAAAATGACATGCACGGAGGAGAAGCATTTGAAATTGTCATCAACTCACTTGGAACAAGAATCCTTTTAATATGACATATTTTATCATCAGTCAAAGTCCACAAGTTTCTAGAATCTAATCATAAACTAAGATGGGATTAATGAAGCAACTTACTTAATCAATCATAGAAACAGTACAAATACTTCACAAAAAATAGAAAAAAGCAGATAAAGGGCATGTTGCTATTACTTTGATAAGAAACCAGTGCAACACGATGATACTTCAAAGTTTCACAACAAAGAACAAAAAAATAGATCCCAATATGTATCTTCCAAGTAGATACACATTTAAGTTAATTCAGCGAGAACAAATCTGGTACATTAGATTTTATGGCTTGTTTTTAATGGCTCTCAAACTCAAACTTTGGCTTAAGTGATCCACTTTTCCTTTTCAGCATAATTATTAGACAAATGCTTTTCATTCTCAAACAGCACTAGATGGTTTTATTTCACTAAGGGATATGTGGAGAAACAGAAGAAGAAAATTATGTAGCAAAAACTAATAGTAGTAAACAATGAAGATCCATCAACAAGCATAAATAGGTAGTATGCAATATGAAGCATGCCAGTGAACTTCAATAATATACCACATGGGCGCCTATAGGACCAATGGGTGGAATACTAAATTTATGCTGATTCCGCTCGATCGCCTGTAAGAGATTAGTTACCCGAACACCTCCAAATGCAGTAACCTTCAAGGACAAAAAACTGAGATCATAGAAGAAATTAGATGTAACATAATATACGTATATCAACAAAATGATCATCAGGACCTTATTTCTTCGATGCATTTGGATTTCACGTATCCGCGAGGCAATATCACGATTGCTTTTCTCGACATCTTCAATCTGGAGAAGGACAAACTTACCAACTAAACTATCCATAAATTAAGATTTCATGGAAAGAAACAGGCACAGGAAACATCTAGAAACATGACATATTGCAAAGGTTCAAATTGTCAAATTCCTTGGTGAGAGAAAAAAAGGCATTGAAAAGACTTAAATTCCGTTGATATTTCCTCACATCAATGATATACAACCAGTTCTTGGTATGCAATTCCATTTCATGCCTTTAGCTTATTACACTATCCTGACGTATAGTTTAAAAGATGCACAAGTTGAAGCATCATACATCCATTACCTGATAGTAAATCTGCTGTATTTCATTTTCTACCAATGCTATCCTTTGCCTCATGTTTTCCTCCTCTTCCTTCGATCTGAATGACAATTTCATTTTAATGAAAAGGCCATTCAATTCTGAAAGCATGAAAGCAAGCACATAGCAGAGATGACAGAATTTTGTAATGGAATGCTACCTCTGAATGTTGACATTGGCTTCCTCAACTTCAACTTGAAGCTCCATAAGCCTTTCCACCATCTCACTTTCTTCAGCCTATTTAACCATATAATACTTGCAAGTTATAGCTAATTCAGTTGTATTTTAGTGACAGATGTATGCATATGAACAGATTTAATATGATCTCATATTAATGTCACATTCAAAACCACCAAAACACTCTACGAACAGGTCTGAATTCAATGATCTAGTTAGCATTCTATGATATTACCCAAAGAAGTTCGATAGGTTTGCTAACCAAAGGTAAAAGCCACCAATTCATTATCCAAATATGAAATACTCTACTCTCATGCATAAATTCAATTTGACAATTAAAACTGAAGTAAGGCATTATTTTTGCATGTTATAGCCTTAAGAAAAAGACAGTAATGCTGTGTTGAAGTTCACTGTAGCACTAGAGATCAGAACCCTTAAGTTTTTAAATACATTGGAATTTGGGAAAAATTGCACGTATATCAGATTCCTAGGATAAATATCGTCTAGACACATCTCAAATTAACACCAATGACCCCAGATTAGTTTGTTTCACCTATGTGAGTTTTAAAAGGTCGCTTGGCATTTGTATATTATATTTTCAGCAAGTGTGTTACCTGTGTATTTTTGTCATACTGCTCATTCATTTCCTGAATGTGCCTCTCGAGTGATCTGACCTGTTTAACCATATTTGCAATTTGCCTATTTATGCGCTCTTGTTCCCCAGTTAGCTCGAGCTGCTCCTTCACAGCCTAAAAATAAATTTTTACATGTAAGGATCTTAACCACAAAAACAACACTGTTGTGAAACTCTGAAAGAGTGAGAACACTAATTATGCTGCTGAATGTAAAAGGAAACAAGTTCAAGCAGTTGCTAAAGTAGATGAGGCAAAGAAGTTTTTTTAACGAAACAAGAAAAGGAGAAGATATACACTTGAAGATTTTGTGGAGGTTAACTCCAAAGAACATTTATTTGGCACAAGCAGTATAACATGATAGAAAATGAATGCCGAAACTAGAACCTAAGGGAAGTGGGAGATCTAGACAAGACTGCATTTTTCAGCCTTTGATCGTACATAGAATATAGTGGAATACAATTATCATACCATAGAAAGACTTTGCTGCAGATCCACCTTCATTCTTCTAACTTCAGATGTTCTTTCCATCATATTTGATATTTCATTTTTCTTTGTTGCCAATCGATCATTCAGTTCTTCCATCTTGTGCTGTGACAAGCAATGTGGAGTTTTTCTGTTAGCTAAGTCTTTGAATCAAATCTCAGACAAGAGCTCATGTATCTGGCAAAAGTAATTTGGCCAAAATGGAGCCAGCAGGATGGGTGCACTAATAGGGTTTAGTGAGTACTCTGAAGAATAAGGTTTTAGATTCCACCAAATTTTCACAACCAAGGCAATGAATGACATCACCCCCAGCCAATTTTCACTACTCAGTGGTAGGAAATTAATCATTAACACAGAAGATCTGCAATGTGTCCAGGCACTTTGGAAACAAATAAACAGAAAATGAATGGATAATGTTATTTCCAGGGGGAAAAAATCTACATACATGATTCTGGTCAATCATTCGCTTGACAGCTAGGTATCCTTCCTTTTAGCTTGTCAATCAACTTATGTTGCGCATCAAGTTTTCTATCAGCATCATATACCCACGACCAAGCTAGTTTCTTTCTTAATAGCTGCACCTGTTGTGACATCTCCTCCATAACTTCCATGTTTTTTATCTTTTCCTGTAATTCATCAAGTTCCTTCTTTGCCGGCCTTAAGGAATCTTCCAAATGACTAATCAGGCCATTTGCATCTTGTAGCTGCTTGTCAATACCGTTTAGTAGGTCATCCACTTGTTGAAGAAGTGTTGCCTTGAAGTAGAACTGTAAAGATGGTGTTACTTGTTTTGTTATAACTAAAACTAGTGATTACATTTATCCAAATTAATGAGATTCAGTTGGCTATGTGGAAGTAGCAAAGTAGTTAATTACAAGTTCACTGTTACCTTGAACTTGTCTTTGTCATTGCCTGAATGCAGAAATTCTCTACTCTTGTCTTGTGTCATGATTGTGCATGGATTCTCTACATCAATCTATATAGCGGAAACAGGTCAACCACATAGCCGACCCATTTGTTTGAATTTGAAGTATACCAAATTACACATGGAACTTTCGTATTAACTAGCACAGTCAAGAGCATACAACTCTGATAGTAGTCGTCATATCTATTGAAGATATAACAAAGAGATCTTACAAATTGAATGTATTTATATATAGTAAAGGATTGCCTATCTCCAGTATCAAACCTTTCTCCTTTTGTTTTCTTTTACTCTTTAACGAGGGAAATTTACATTTGATGGGGCTGTAAATACATAATAAATTGCTAAGCTATATGTAGAACTCTGTCACATGCATATCATATGACAGGCATGGTTATACTATCTGAAAACTGTGGAAATATCAAAAGGTAAGTTTTCACCAGTGTCAGTTCACTGGTGGATTGCCAAGCAGAGTTACACTATGATCCTTAAGAACACTTAACCATGGAAAATCTAGTAAAAATGGTACTCCATCCGTCCCAAGGAAGATGACCCCTTCCTTGGGCGGCACGGGAATTTATGCAACTTTATTTTGTGTGTGAAGTGGAGAGAGTAAAGAAAGAGGGTGGGAATAAAGTAGAGAGAAGGGTGTTTCCATTTATATTAATGGATCATCTTGGTTGGGACAAACCAAAAAGGAAAGTGGGTCATCTTTAATGGGTCGGAGGGAGTACTTATTGTTATCCCCGCATGTAAGAGTACACTATAAGCAGCTCACAGAAGAATTTATGATTGTTGAAGATTAATGTACACAAGAAAATTGAGGGGGGCATGGGGAATGGAAATATTTAGTGACTGTAATTTTACATTGTTCACTATTACAATACTTGAACTCTCAAAATGAGTAACATATGATTGGCAATATTTTGAATTAGCTTTCCAATGCCTCTCATTCAGTTCAGGGTTATTAAATCTCCATTTTTCTCAGTTTATTGTGGCTGACACACCAGTTTCAGACCGGATCGACATCCCTAAGAGTAAACACAAGATCCATAATTGTTATTCCCTCTGTCCCCCAAAGTTTGTCCCAATTTGACCCGGCGCGGGTTTTAAGAAATTGTTTGATTTTGTATTAAATGAAGATATGTAGTGGAATAAGGGTCCCAGATTGAGGAGATTGAGGGTGTATTTAATGTCTATTTTTGGTAAGAGTCCAAGTGGGACGGACGAAAATGGTAAAATGGGACAAACTTTGGGGGACGGAGGGAGTATGTCAGTATTCAGTAATCAGCGAAAAAACTTCACTCACTAACAGCACTTTTACTCACCAGACATACAAAAGAGTTGGAGAAAAAGGATATTTGTCACATGCTCCTTTCTTAGTAGTACTCCCACTGAGATGTTTTTTCCCAACTTCCTATTCCGGCTTCAACAATATACCAAGTCAGAAGAGGCACGCAACAATTCTTTCCCACCAGGCTACAACCGATCACTTCTAACTAGCAAGCATTCTCCTCTCCTGAATAGATACCATGACAACCATGCTAGTACAAAATCAACATACAAAGGTGGTCCAATCATTGGTATAGTTGAGGACAGATTTGTAGGTAGCAGAACTTTGATATCTTTCTCTCTACTCTAGCTAGAAGAGAGAATGATTTCCCTATATTATATCTAATATAGCAAATCAGTAATTATCAACTGGGAGAGATAGCTGAGCAACTAAAGCTTCGAACATTCCATGAAACACTGCATTATATAAAGTTTGACCAACTAAAAGATATTAGCAAAATTTGCATTACTAAACTATTTCTAGGACCTCAAGGACTATAGCCCACAACGAATACCATACTTTACGGTCAGGTCAGGACATAGAGTGTCAAGATAATGTTATCTCACGCTAGCATCATGGAAGGGTGGAACAAAAACAACATTGGAAGATATGTCTATACTCAAACATATATTCTTTAAGTTGAGGTACAGTAAGTACTAATGAAGTTCTCCATTATAGTCCCCTGGTCACCCTTTCACTCCAAATGTCTATGTCAATTTGCTAAATTAACCAATATAGTTTGATCAATAAACATCATGTGAGAGCATCCTGAATCAACAAGGCCAGAGTCGAGAACTCAGATAAGGGACAAATAACCAAGTCAATAACTTGTTCATATCAAACCAAAAGGATAGCTTCCCTAAGTTATTAAAAAAAAATTGCAGCAGAATCAATTCATCTTACATGAATCAAAAAATGCATTGAAAAATTTTGTAGTACTGACATTAAAGTATTCTACAAGCTCACGAAGATCCTCTTTCTTGGTGCCAATTTTCCTACCTGGATGAGTGAGCAATCAGGATAGCATTCAAATATCTAGTGTTGTCATTAACTAAAGATAGTAAAATATAGACAGTATACTCCCTCCGTCCCACTCTAAGTTAAGCATTTCTATGCACAGTATTGTTATGTTTTATAGTAAAGGAGAGAGAATAAAGTAAGAGAGAGTGATGTTTCTATATTTAGAAATGTGTCATTTAGAGTGGGACATCCCAAAAAGGAAAATGTGTCGCTTAGAGTGGGGCGGAGGGAGTAATATAAAGAGAAACATGCATGAGAATAATAATAAAATTGAAGACTACCAAGATGCCAGAGATTCAAAACATCAAATGCAAGGAAGCACATCTTACAAAAAGTATTGTTACCTGAGCATTGTGAAAAGAAAAAAAAAACCAAGACAACAATTTTTCCCATGGGAGAAAACTAATGTTACACTTTAATTTCCTTCCTATGTCAAAAGGAAATTTCAGTAGTGTAACAAAGAGCATGTCATAGGTATAGGTTAATCAATTATAGCTATATATATGTATAGATACAGGGACAATCTTTACTAATAAATATTTTAGAAAATATGCATGTAGAACAATAACAAGGTAATGGCACTAATTCTTTTTTGTAAGCTGCACTAAAATGTAAGAAGCTAATTTATTTATGAGAAACGATTTCCCAAGGCAAAGCATCAACAAATCTGACAGTTTAAAGAAAGCATTACAAAAGGAGTTTGAAAATTCACAATTACTTTTACTCTTATATATACTTCTTAAGATATCAATTTAATGGCATAGAGTTTGTAACTTTGGCGTTTGGAGATATTCAACTTTTTTCTGGACATATACAAAAAACAGATATAACATATTCAACTTTTTCTGCTCATACTACCCTTATCAAATGTGAGCTTAGAACCAAGTAATGAAACCTTGATTGTTTCTTAATGTGATGCCTCCACTATCAGAGTCTGTAACTTTACGCTCCACAATGATGACGTCTCCATACAATTCATGCTTAAAAGCATCTTCACCTTGATTTTTCATCTCAACTTGAACAAGTGCATAGCTGTATATGAACAAAAAAAGGTTTGTAGCAAGATCAGTATAACAAGAAACTGAAACAATTAGTCAATTACGTAGTAATAACTTGCTAGCTCCAAAATGGACAGATGATGTCTACAGAATGCATGTGTATAGTAATATAACAGGCGCACTTGAAAAAAATAATAGAAATGAGATGCGCAATATAAAAGAATTGAGGAGACATGATATTTGATTTCGAACTTGGAAGGATAAAATTTCAAATCAAACAATCATCTTCCCTAAATTGACAAAATGTAAAAACATCAGAAAAAACTGATTGCAATTTCTAACTCAAACCTAAACCTTTCCAGGAAGTGAAAAAATAAAACAAACCTGCAGCCAGTTTTGATAAAATCCTTAAGAGTGTTCGCTCTGTGCGTACCACGAGCTCGGCAGCCGAATGCTACACAAAGTGCCATTAAAATTGCGCTCTTTCCACCTAAATAAACAGGGAAAATTAAAAATAGGAACCAAATCACACAGATATGTGTATTTATAGAGAGAGAGTTAGGGGGCGTACTCCCATTTTGACCGGTGATGAAATTAACAAAATCTCCCAAGTCGATGTCGAGAATGCTGTGACACATGAAGTTCTCGAGATGGATTCTAGAGATTGTACCGGCTTGCAGGCGTTTGGAGCCGCGAGAGAGAGAGGAGGGCTCCATCAGAGTGGGATGCAAAAGTATTTTGCGCGGGCACGCTTCTCTCTCATACTACTCCTACTACTATTTCAGATTTTAAACCCCATGCCCATATCTTTTATTTTTACTTTTTATTTACTCATATCTTCTTCATTATTTGGTCAATCAATGTTAACTGCCATTTAAATTATCAACGCTTTGATTATTTATGTGATATAATCTAGTATTTTATTTTTATGCATTCATCTTGTACGCTCAAAAGTAGTCAATTTCTAATCAATCTAGCCGACATAAGTTTAATATTTTTCTTAATTATCTTCTTAATTTGATTGAATTTAGGAATATTATGTACTCCATGACTTAGGAGTTAAAATACTGTAATCTATTCATATACTAGTACTTAATATTTTTCATATTAAAACTCGTACTTTCCCAAGTGATTTACAAATTTCATACAAGCTATGATCTTCGGCTTCCACATCGTAAGCATTTTTCTCCAAATCCAAATAAATGAGTAAAATTATAAAGAGTAAAATTATCAAATTTATGATAGACTAAAGTCCAATTTTGATCTCCTACAATTGCCTTAAAAAAATTTAAAATTATATACATTAAGTTGTGACATTTTGGTCTCAAATATATTATTTGTGTCCAAAATAACCATTTTTTTTTTGTTAAAGTTAACCGTCATCGTCGGTTTCCTCCTTTTCCGTTCAAAACAAAGATCTCTCCTTTCTCTCTACAATTCTCTTTAAATTGGATTCTCATTCGACGCCCCTCTCTCTACAAGAAGTATCTCTCACTTCTCCCTACAATTCGAACCCCGTCTATGGATGTTTGATAGGCCAAGTTGGAAAATCCAAGAGAATAAATAAATTCAGAAAATAAACCAAATTATGTAGTAAAGCTTCTCTCGATTAAAAACTTTTTAAAAATCAGCACATGTTTGATACACCACTAGAAGAATGAAATATCCCTTGTGTAGACATATTTGCCCTTAATCTTTTCCATTTTTATCAAATATACCACAATGTGCCCTAGTACTAGAAATATGCTGTATAAGTTATCGCCATTTCGAGAATGATCCTTTTGTATCAAATTATGATCATTGTAAACATAAACCAGTCGATTTCATGTGTGCTTGATGTTTGCTGTCAAGAACAAGAAAATCAGAAGAATTGAAGCTAGGGCTGAGAACTTGAAGAATGCCCAAATTGAATTGAGAGAGAAAAATGAACACTAGGAATTTCAGAGAAAGGAAATCGCATTACTCTTGAAATGGGATACAGAGATGAGTATATATTCTCAAGAATCATAACACTGAATTGAGAGCTAACTGCTATTCAACAACAATCTAACAAACTCACAATAAAGAGAAGAGATGATGGAGTGGTGCTGCAAATCTGACCCAAAATCAAAGTGAAAAACGGCAGAGGTGAAGGTTTGGTGCTATAAATCTGACGGAAATTCAAGAATGGAGAAAGAGAAGAGAAGATAGAAGAGAAGATGGAAGAGAAGAGCTGTAAATCTGACGGAGAGAAAGAGAGAAGAAAAGATGGAAGATTGAGGCTAATTTTGGAAGCAATTTTATTTCTTGATGCAATGGAAAATAAACCTGCAGCTATAAGTTTCCACCGATAAATCAGTTTACACTCTTGGGCCTATGCGGGCTGAAGTGTTTTTGCGGGCTTCTTAAAAAAATGGGAAAGTGCATCAAACAATAGAAAAGCCAAGGAAATGGGTCATTAACTAGGATTTATTGGGTTATCAAACATACCCTAAAGGCGCCAATAGTGGATAAACCCAAGCCACCTCCTTGCCAACGCTGACGGGTGGTTAAACCCATGCCACTCCCTTTCCGACGCCGACGGGTGGTGATTTCAATTTATTGGAAATATGGTTTGCTTTTGGATGTTGTAGTGATTTTCTAGATTTCTTGAGAAATAAAGACATACTACCTTTTTGTTAATTTCTTGTTCAGAAATTAGGATCATGGATTATATTTGAATACACTTGAGTTCGTTAGCTAATTGTGTTCCGATGACATACCCCAAATCTAAGAAGTGTATATGAACTTTAAGTTTGAAATTTTAAATATTTGATGGTGATAATATGTGTTTAGAGTTTTTATAATTTGCATTGTTCTCACTCTTTCTCAAATTAAGTTTTCAGTGGAGAGTGATGAAAAATTCTGTTTTAGGATTAATTAATTATGAAAGAGTAGAATAAAAAATCAAAGAATTTTTCATGTATATAAAAATTCAATTTTTATACAAATGAAATTTAAATTTAAAAACATCAAATTTACTCCACTTTATTATCTATCCATTTAGCATTGCAAATATTTTTTTTCTTAGACTCCGTGTCGAAAAGTTTTGTCTTAGCTATGGGGAACAAGGGAGTATGAAATTAATTAGATTATAATTAAATTATTAAATTGTTCAAACACTTTGACTATTTATTTTTTTTTAAATAGTTATTTTAGACCAAAAAGTATCCAAACAAAATATTTGGGACTAAAAAATCACAGACTTTATTGGACTAAAAATAATTTCAGCACAAATGTAGGAAACCAAAATTATACTTTAGTCTTTATGATATACTACTAATTGATTATTGTTAAAATTACAGGGTTCAGTAAAAATAAAACCAAAATTCGCGTTTTTTTTCGACAATTTACCCATTATTTTACTTACTAATACTATACTTATCACTGATAAAAAAAAAGAGAAATATAGACCTAATTTAATCTGGATGATCAATACTTAAGTAAAGATACATGATGTGGGAGACCACAATTGGTAAAATAATTCAAGTGTGCGTACGCAAACGTATGATTGAATAATTGAATTGATTCATCACACAGTCACAATCTTATCCTCGCTTCCAATTCTTCTCCGCCACCGTTGACCACCACCACCACCACCACCTACCTACCCGATCTTCTCCGATTCTCTACAATCCATGTATAATATCAATCAAACCTAAAATTGAACCGATTACCTACACTAATCGTCACTTAGTGACTCGAGATTAGCTCCTTAATTGCTATTTTTGCGGCGAGGGTTTAAACTAGGCTGTCGATTCGATTGGACTCGGTCCGTGGATGGCGGTGTTGTTGGAGGACATAGTGAAGTCGGTGGAGCATCTGCTGAAGCTCATCAGCAAGACCAGCCAGGAACAGACCTATGTGGACCCCACGCTCGATCCGGTCCTGCTCGTGCCCGGGATTGCCGGTTCCATTCTCAACGCCGTTGACAGCAATACGGGTCGGACCGAGCGGGTCTGGGTCCGGATTCTCGGAGCTGATCACGAGTTCCGGGATAAGCTCTGGTCCCGCTTCGATCCTGCTACAGGTCAGTTCTAATTCTCTGTGTTTGTGTTTCTAATTTAGGGCTTTTATAGAATTTTGTGGTGTGAGGTGTTTTTGTTGCCTGAAGTGGAGCAAGGTTATGGTTTTACGCTAATTTGCTTGTAAGTTGATTGGGTTTCTGGGTGTTGTTGCTTGTGTCTTTTATCTTCTTTGGGTTGTTGCAATATTGGCATTCCATCCTGCTTAGTTTTGGATGAGTACACGTTTAGGATTATGGATCATATGAACTTGGTATAATTACAGTTCTGTACCTAAATTCTGTAGAATTTGAAAGCATTTTGCTTTGATAAGATAAGGAGTTTGTGGCTTAAATATATATGACGGCTATATGCTTTGGTTTCATGAAGAAGATGGAGGTGCTAAATTTTGAAAAATAGTTTCTCGTAAGCTTAATAAGGAATAGATACATAGACCGTCCTTTGAGTTTGCCATTTGGACTTAGGTGTTCTAGTTTCAAGATTGAAAGGGAGAGAGACTAAGTGATTTGGAACATAAAATGCCAATTTCTCTTACATAAGCTTGCACTGGAAGTATTTTTCCCAATGAGGATTGAGGACATCTCAAGGTGTTCTGACAGAATGATTGAAACAGGTAAGACAGAGTGCTTAGATCCTGATACGCATATTGAGATTCCCCAAGATAGATATGGCCTTTATGCAATTGACATGCTGGACCCTGACATGGTAAGCTTTGCTCCTTAATTCTGGTCATTTGGCAGATTGCATTTTAGGGTTCAGTGCGAGGAGCCTGCAGTTCTTCGCTTTTACTGCATGCTGCAATGAACAATTGTTGTGGATTGTTTTGCAGATTATTGGCAGTGAGTGTGTCTATTATTTTCATGACATGATAGTTGAGTTTATCAAATGGGGTTACAAAGAGGGTACAACACTCTTTGGGTTTGGATATGATTTCCGCCAAAGCAATAGGTAACTGTTATGTCCTTTGAGAAAATGAGGTGGCCTATTGCGGCCCATATACTTAGTGTATTCTTATGCGATCAATTTGCGCTTCTCTTCTTTCTAGACTTCAGGAAACTCTGGATCGCCTTGCAGCAAAGCTGGAGTCAGTTTACACAGCTTCTGGAGGGAGAAAAATAAACATAATAAGTCATTCTATGGGTGGTCTTCTGACAAAATGTTTTATGAGTCTGCATCCTGATGTAATGCTCTCACTCTATCCGAATCACTTATTCCACTTTGTTTCCACCTTATCCTGTTTTCTGTTCTTTCTGATAGTGTTTCAACTTCTAGTTCCTCTATGTTGTAGAATATGAATCTAATGTTATTTGCATTGTTTTTCAGATATTTGAGAAGTATGTCAAAAGCTGGATTGCGATAGCAGCACCATTTCAAGGTATATTAGTGTCCGGGCTAAAATTTTCTGTGGCCTGCGACCCATTGAATTTTCATCATTTTTGTCAATGAGCTAGCTCCAAACAAAAGCAAAATCTTGAGGAATACCTAGTCAGCCTCAAAGTTCACAATGTAAAATAACCTTGGTACTTTCTGGATATTTACAGGTGCACCTGGATATATAACATCCACGTTTTTAAACGGAGCATCTTTTGTTGAAGGATGGGAACAGAATTTTTTTATTTCTAAATGGAGCATGCAGCAATTGGTATGAACTTATTACTATGTACATCACCTTCACTGTTTGAGCATGCAACTATATTTGTAACAGCTTTTTTTTCTTACTCTTTTTATTGGCAAATAAACAGAAATTTTAAAAGTTATAAAAGTTGATACCTGACGTTAGAAATTATCATGTGAACTATTGATCCCACTGCTTGATAGCTGTGTTGTTGGCATGCTTGAGCTATGGAAAGTAACTTATGCCATTTTCTTATTCATTGATGTGAACCATGACCTTTACTCTGATATTATTTCACAATTCTCTTGTATTATATGATATTAACTTTTTTGCTCTCTCTGTTTCAGCTGCTTGAGTGTCCGTCAATATACGAATTGATGGCCTGTTTAGATTATAAATGGGAGCATGTTCCTCTTCTTGAAATTTGGAAAAAGAGATGTGATAGTGACGGGAATTCCGCCACTGTGCTAGAAACTTACCCGCCTGTTGAAGCTATACCAATTTTTATGGAAGCTCTTTCAACGAACCAGGTAAGCCACAAATTTGATGCTGCTTCAATTTTTTTTTTCCAGAGATTTTTTTTTTTTTTTTGAGTTTTACAAACACCAAATGTACCTGATATAGACTATATGTAATATGTGCTTTTTGCTTATATATGAAGTTAATCAATGCAAATGTCACTTCAGATTTTGCATTTAATTTTGTAAGTATATAGTATGCTTATTCTTTATGATCTTTAGATACTTTACAGAAAAAGAAGAGAATGAAGGTAGCATTTCTATTATTTTCTTCTGTTTTTAAGAATGACTTTTGTATTCGACGATGGCTTCTCCGCAGATCAGCTACAGTGGTGTTGATATGGATATGCCATTCAATCTTGAAATTTTGAAGTGGGCTAATGAGACACGCAAGTTGTTAAGCTCAGCGAAGCTTCCTGAACAAATTAAATTCTACAATATTTATGGCTCAAATTATGACACACCGCATTGTGTTTGGTAATCAAAATCATATTCATAACTATGCATGTCTCATATACAACGCATGTTACTTTTGACCATATCCTGACCAGGCAATATGTTGCAGTTATGGAAGTGACGAGGCCCCAGTCACTGATTTGCGAGAGTTGCCTACACTCCAGGTAGAATCGTAGATGAACAATGATGTTCATAATTTCATATTCATAGAAAGTGTTTGGTGCATCTCTTCCCAAAAATAAATAAAATTCATACACAAATTCGGTTATCTCTATATATATTATGATAATGATTTTAAGAGTTTCTTAACATTAATTTTTTCGATTCTTACAGGCCAGGTACATATATGTTGATGGTGATGGAACTGTTCCGCTGGAATCTGCTAAAGTAAGTTGTCTCAATTCTTCGCTTGTAAGGTTTGGTTATGAAATTCTCCATTGATTGTGCTTTTCTATGCAATTTGTCATTGGATATATACTCTTGGGGTTGGAGAGTTGCCTGCGGGTATATAAAATCTTATTTGTATTGTTATTCTGTCTGTATAGGCTGATGGACTTCATGCAGTAGCACGGGTTGGGGTCCCAGGCGATCACCGGGGCATCCTCTGCGAACGTCAAGTGTTCAGAATCCTGAAGCACTGGTTGCGGGCTGACCACGATCCTTTCTACAACCCGGTAAATGACTATGTAATCCTACCTACTGCTTTTGAAATGGAAACCACCAAAACAAAGGGCATGGAAGTGGCCTCTCTCAAAGAGGAGTGGGAAATTGTCGGGGACGAAGATGAAGACTGCACAATGGAGAAAGAGCCTCTGGTGGGTTCGATCACCGTTGCTCGAACGAGTGGCGAAAGGTCTGTCCAGGAGGAAGCTCATGCTACTGTTACAATTCAGTCACAAAAGGATGGTAAGAAGCATGTGGAGCTCAGTGCTGTATCTATCTCTGCAAGTGCATAGATGAGTATCTCCCTCTGTGTAAATAAAGCTTGTCATGCAACATTGAAACATTGTTTTATTATTAACATTTTATGTAAATATTGTGTATATACGTTACTACTGGACATGTATTGTATGATAATGCTACAAGACCTTTGATCTTTGTATCTTATAATAAAGGCAAAACACATCGTAAGTCCTTGTACTTTGATTGTTTATTTCAATAGGTTCTTACACTACAATTTTTTAGTTTTAGTAAATCCTTATACTTTTATATTCGATATATTTCAATCCTTATTTGACGGAACTGTTAACTTTTCTGTTATAAAATAGCACATCATATATTAATTATTTGAATATATGGCACCTAATATCCTAATTGGAAAATATGAACATAAAATAAATATTAAAAAAAAGATAAAAAAAAAAAAAAGTAATTCCAAATCGTTATAAGAAATTTGTTGTTTAATTATTTAAAGTTCAAATATTAATTTATATTTGGAACCAAATACTAGTATAAATTAATATTTGGAACCTAAATTTTCTAATTTATTATTGCCGCCATGGAATTGAATTTTTCGTATTGTATTTTTTTCAATTTTTCAGGTTCTATTTCAAAGGTTTATCTAGTTATAAGAATAATCTTGTAGTTAACTATAAATTAAGATTTGTAGGTCAATTTGATGATGTTTCACTTTGACATCATGCCAATAGCAGGTGATGCCCTAAGCCTGTGACTTATCATGAATTCATGATTCATGATTTAGGAATTTAGCAAATAATTGTAAAATTACATAGAAATGAGTCAGTTAGAATGATTACTATAGAATCATAAACCACGTTACATTGATAGAATTTCTAACAAGTTAAGGCTGGATTTTGACGCCAAGGACTCTTTTGACAATAACTATTGTTATCATAGCTCATAGAAACTACATCATCTTTAACCTTCCAATATATATTGCCATGAAATTTCAACGCCATTTTGTTTAAACATGCTTTTGGTTTGTTGGCTTTTATAAAATACAGTAATAATTAAACTATGTAACTCTATCAACCTCATATCGGTTTCAACTTAATTTATAGTGTATCTTCAAAGCAATTAATTAATAAGAAAGATATTAGAGATTATAATATTTGCATTTAACAGAATAATAAATTATCATTCAATGGCGACGTATTAATTAGAAAAAGCAATCCACCAATCGAGATATATTTCGAGCCCAGTTAAGAATTAAAAGATGGTCAAATCCAAATCTATTTGGACTAAAGCCCAACCAAACACCCGTAAAGAAGAAAATCATTCGCACTCGACTTTTTCTGTTAAGGGTATCCAAAATCATTATTACTGATTCACAAGGATTCATGTATTTTATGATCTATTTCTCAAGGATTACTCATTGATAATGTTTGATCTAACTATTTTTATGAGATTGATTTTCAATTTATCAATAAAACAAAGGATAATAGATTATCCAACTAACAAAAATTGAATCTAAACAAGAAATGATGGTAGATTAGGAATGAAAAGCATGTGTATAAAGATGAGATAAGAGAGCTACAACCATAGGACCTTAACCAAAAAGATGGAGACAACCATAGGCAACTTTCATTAGCTCTATCACCCCTTGGCTCCACTACTCAATGGATACACTTCATTGATGCATACCTCTACTTGAAGATGGAAACAAGCAACCTTTAAGGAATGAATTGGATACAATCCTCAAAGAGGAAACTCTCTAGGGTAGAAAATTTAATTCAGCAAAAACCTAGGAAAAGAAATGACATCAAAAGGTATTTATACTAAGGGTCCAAAAATAACAAATTTGGCCCACAAAATCTTAAGTATCGGACAATTCACCCGGTCGGGTGAATTTCGGGCTGCAAAAACCCGCCCGGGTGTTCTTTCTGGATCCCTCCTCGCCATTCGCCATTTCACCCGGTCGGGTGATTTTCAGGGTGCAAAAAACCCACCCGGGTGTTCCTTCTGGAGCTCCCCGCCTTTCTCTGCGCGGCTTTAGTAAATCGTCCATAACTCTCTCCACCGGACTCCGATCGAGGCGTGCAAGGTACCCACGCGAAGCTCTTTCGAGGGGGAAGACATTGGTGCCACTTTCAGAGAATTTGGACGCTATCTCGATAGGTAGAATACTTAATGAATCCAGATGCATGTACAAATTTTGACTTACAGCTTCCTCCTTCCCCGGTTGGCCTTCATTTTTCAGCACGATCTTCACCGGCGGCTCCTCCGTCTTCATAGGCCCTTCCCGTGTGGATTTTTGAATGAACGTGGCAAGTCCTTCTCGAAGCCGCCTCGTCATGGCCCTCGTTGTGGGTCCGCCACGTGAGTTCGTATCACTAATACCCGTTACTGGACCCGAAGTACAATGCGGGTGTGCCGATACCCACATAGAGTATCCTGCACCTGATGGTTCGGATACCCGAACCCGTGCTGGACTATTATAAAATAACAAATTGTTTTTAAAAATAAAAACAACATCATCTCTATTTTTTCATCTCTCTTACTTTACTCTCTCTTCATTTGCTCACAAAATAATACTCCCTCCGTCCCATAGTAGATGTCACACTTTCCATTTTAGTTTGTTTCACAAAAGATGTCACATTTCCTCTTTTGGAAAAGTTTCCTCTCACATCAATTATAAAATTATATTTTCTCTCACCACTTAATGCACAAAACAACACCTCCTATAATCATGTGCCATCTTCCAAGTATGTCATCTTCTTTGGGACGGAGGGAGTACTATATAAAATTCTGTGCCGAAAAACAAATGTTCATATTTATTGAAATAGAGCGTGTATGATTTTTTTGACTTCTTTGGTCTTTGGGCGATGTGGGATTCCCTACCGACCAACTGCATCTAGAAACGATAGGGAAAACATCATACAGATTAATTACATATTGTGGAAGCATTTCTAATACAACTATATCACTATTTTTTAAAAATTTTATCACCATTTAAAATATACTCCTTCCGTCCCCAAAGAATATGTATTTTGGGTTCGGTACGAGTTTTAATGCAAAATTGGGAAAGTAAGAAAGAGGTAGAGATAAAAAGTAATTAACGTGTTGTTAGTAGAGAATGGGCCCTACCTTATTAAAATGATAAAAGTTTTCAAAATTAGAAAGTGCATATTCTTGTGAAACAGACTAAAAAGGAAATAGTGCATATTCTTATGGGATAGAGGGTGATAGTACATTTAAAAGATTTCTTTTAGGAGTATTGAGGTGTGTATATGTTTTTGCAAAGTAACCCCATTAAACACACTAATTTTTCTTATGTTTTATAAAGTTGAGGATTTACTTTTACTGCACACTATCTTTTCTTATGTTTTGCAAAGTTGAGGTTTTACTTTTACTGCAATAATACATAGTGCAGATATAATGCAAACTATTGATTTGGTGAGTGTGATATAATGCAAACTATTACAGCTTTCCCCTTTTGATCATTGTTGTTATCTCACATTGAACATGGAGTGAATAATAGTTGGGGGAGTGTTAGATAAATTGGGTAATTATATATTAACCCTAAGTGTTAGATAAATTGCTAGGCTATCCTAAATGCAATCCCTGAATCCTAAACCCTAACCTTTCGCGACCTCCGTCGTGAATTGACCTCATGATCTCTTCTTGATGCTGCAAAATTTGAACTCTTTAGAAATACCAGATCTATCGACTTGGCCATTGTCAATCTCTTTCGGTTGCCTCGTCGCCGCCGTAAAACATCAGAACTGTTCACTTCGCCACCGTAAAACACCAGATCTACTGACTTCGCCACTGTGAATCACTAGATCTACAAAGAGAAGAGGTTTCATAGATGAGATTTCAGTTAACTTTTCTCTCTCTTGGCCATGGAAAAATGTCGTGTGACGTTCACGTGGACAACACCGAAACTATTCCATGGAGGGAAAGGTTGTGTTGAAGATGAGGGAGAGGCATGTAGTGGAAACAAACATTGAGGGAATGAGATCCGGATTCGGGGGTGGGAGAGGGAAATGTGGAGGAAACATAGGGGTATAAAAGGAAATTGCCAAATTATCGGATGTTTTCCAGATTAGGATAACTTATCGCACCAAAATGTCGCGATCCAGTATCTGCTTAAAAGAACGATATTCACCGGGCCAATGACTTAACATGGGCGAACAAGTTAAATGAACACAGCTACCAAACATTAGTTAAGCTCAGATAACTCCACTATTTGGGCCTCAGCAGGCCTTAGCGTGGTCTGTTTTTATTATGTGATGCTAGTTCTAGTCACAAGAAACAAAACAAGCATTAGTTAGAGTACTCAATAACATATAACAAATTTTGAGGGGTGTAAATCTTGAACATTATAGAGAGCTATGAAATAACCTCTCATACTATGATGCGAAGTTGTTTGGGAATATATCCGGTGCAATATAGGCTCCACTTTAAACTACTTTAGAACAGTCTGACAATGAGTGCGAGTTAACGAGCTAGTAAAACCATGAGACACGTGGAGTATATATCATCATAACTCTACATTAAAAACCCCAACCAGTTTGAATAATGACAAGCAAAGGTTGTTCTATTCACTATCCTATTGTATATTAAAACAAAATTTATATAATCACATCTGCAGAAGTCATGATTTAGTGTTGGATCGTTGGCACTAGAATTTCTCTTTGTTTTTTATTGAGATAATGGTTGTAGTTTCTACTTTTGAAGTTGTTACAAATGCTAGTATGCCTTGAATCTTTATAGTTTGCCGCTAGTAAGGCGCTGAAAACAATCTGAATACAATATGTTCTCCGTTTTCTGCTCGTGGACGTAGCCAACACAACGTTGGTGAACCATGTAAATTATGTGTCTCTTTACGTTTTTGTTTGTCTCGATTACACAATTTCTCTATTTTATTACAACAACAAAGATAAGTTTTGTAGGGAGAAAATATCAAATTTTTTAATAGATTGGAAGATGGTTCAATGTACAAAAGACTCTTCACCTCTACTATTTAAAGATGGAATACAAGACAACTCTTCTAGGAAATGAAACACATGGTAGAGAATTCTCCAAATCATAATTAAACTTTTACTGCACATTAACTACGGTTAGGAAGTCATAAGGGTCTCCAAATCTTGGAAAAAATGACGTAAATCTTGACTGAAAAAAGAATGTAGTATCATACTATTTCCCGTGTCTATCCCCATGTAACAACATTTGATTCGTACCAATCTCAATATCATATGCCGTTACCGTTACATTAATTCCTAGTTGGGAAGTCGTAGTCTCACAAAGCATGTGAGCATCAGAAACCATAAATTATTTTTGCTTGTCTTTTATCAATCAGGTATGGGGCTTAAACCGCAAGAAAACAAAGCGCATAGAGGGTATCGACTCGGATGATGATGACATGTCCATATAGTGATAAAAACAGTTAGAGAGAGAGAGAGACATGCAGATAGACAGTACCGAGGAAGCAAGATGCATTGTACATCTGCAGAAGTCTACATCTTTTCAACATGATATCAATAATGGAGAGTTGAAAAATAATGCTCTACAAGGCTACAAATAAGAACATGTAAAATTACCATCTTGGCTTCTTGTTGTAACAATATATGCACTAGTAATCTTTCAAAGATGTCTTCCTGAGAAAATAAAGTAAACTTATGATTTAGGTAGGCACAAAGATCCCAAAGAGTAATCCAAAGCATCATTATTTCTAACTAAATTTGAGTAATAACATAGTCTCTTTATCTCATGGTAAAGAAGCACTGCATCTAAATGGATCATCTGATGCAGCGATTGCTGCCCAATGCTTGTTGATGTGTGTTGAAGCTCGAAATATGACCAACGGACGACCATAGCATTCACGACGTAGATCCACACCATCAAAGCATGGTAGTTGATTGTGTCACACTCTCCTACATCTTTGAAGTCCAAGAAAACACACTTGAATAAAGAGATAATGAGTAACCCGTAGTACTCGTCATATCATGCAAACATTCAGTCTAATCGCTATCACAATAGCCTTGCAAATTAACTTGGGCACCTTCGACATACTTGTCCCAAAATTTGTTGTGCCTTTGATGTATCTAAGAACTCTCTTTGTTGCACCAAGATGGATTTGACTCGGACTATTCATGAATATTGACAACATACTAGAAGCAAACATAATGTCCGGTCTTGTCGCACAAAGATACAACAAACTTCCAACCATACTTGATAGATAGAAGCATCAATATTCTTTTCACCATCTTTTTTCTTCATTTTCTCATTAACCACCAATGGAATCAATATTGGGTTGCAATCACTCATTACAAACTTTTTCAGAATATTTTTTGCATACTTCCTATGACAAATAAACACCCCATCATTTTCTTGGTATATCTACATACCCAAGAAATGATGTAGCAGCCCCATATCACTCATTTCATATCTCTTCATCATCTCAATTTTAGAATCATGTATCATCTTCTCATCATCACCACAAAACAACAAATCATCAACATATATAGCAACAATGATTGGACCCGAGCAAGCTAGAAGAGCAGGAAATTGTAACATGATTTTTTAATTCTAGTTTGCAAATAATTCCATTTCTCCCTTATCAAGGAAGACCTGTGAAACCTGTCCTGAACCCTCCCCATCACTCACGTACATGCAAAGTAAAATTGATCTTATGTTTTTTTGTTTGTAGTTTTGTAACCCAAAAGAATTTTGTTGCAAGTTTAGTTTGAATCACATTCATTGTATTTCATTCATATTGAAGGCCCTTGGAAGAAGAAGAATCTCTGTGAACTTGGTGTGGTGACTTAGTGCATTGCGCCAGGACGCGGACCAATACTTAACAAATGCCAAGGAAAGAATTGTTTCACTTCTCTATATCTATTTTTGAGACCACTTTGTTGACAAGCTCACTCTTGCATTGTCCTTGAACTTGGTGGCCTGAATTCAATGTTAACTACTAAAAACCCTCATCCAAGGCCACTACCCCTGGTTTATAGCAATCCCACCATTATTATATGAATGAGTGTTTCCATTGGTTCACCTGGACGAGTTGTCCCTTCTTTTGCAACGGTATTTTTCCTTTAGAATCTCAAATCGTCATTTTTTTTAAAAAAAAAAAAAACAAGATATTTGATGTTTATTTCCTTTGATTATTAGGTTGTGAGTTCAATGATATTTCCTTTGATCTCCATATACCGAGCAACAGTGCGTACTCGAGCGCCAAGATATGAGATAATAGAGAGTCCCGAAGATGCAGGCATTTTCAGGGAGCTACTAAACGACTTCTACGAAAGTTGTGGCTGTAAACCTCAACAGATTATTATTTCCAGGTAATGGAGTATCAACTACTGAAATATCTATATAAGTATCATGTTGTTTTTTGTGTTTATCATTCATTTGAATGCATTCATTTATGGCAGGGAAGGAATGAATGTGTCCCAGTTCAACCAAGTCCTAAACATTGAGCTACAACATATTATTCACGTCTGTCTTTTACTACTACCTTATAAACAAAACATTTGAATCATTTAAGTCGTTGAAACATGGATAGTCTTGTTGATTTTTATATAGCCTTGCAAGTGTAGAGATGAGAAATGAGATCCCAAGTTGATGCTGGATGTGGCACAAAAAAAGCACCATACTAAGATTTTCCAACCCAACTCTCCTTACAATGTCCCTCCAGGTTGTCTATCTCAACAACTCATACATACAATGAAACATATATAGCTTTTTTTATTTACTTATTAGTATCTCTATTCCATTCTCATAGGACCTGTTATTGACAACGGAATTTGTCGTCCCAGAAACAATGACTTCTACATGTGTGCTCAGGCCAGCATGATTGTGAGTTTTGTTTTACTAGAACCGGCTACCTAGCGCGTTATCTGAGTATTGTATGTATATGGAACAACACGGCCTACCCACTACCATGATTTCTACGAGATGAGCTCGGTTACTCTCCTAATGATTTTCAGCAGTTTGTCCTCTACCTGCCCTATGTGGAAGAACATATATATCCCAAGTCTTGCATGCAGCCACCTATGTTTATATTTTAGATTTCTAATCATACACTAGTAACATTAGTAACATGAAAGATCATTATATTTCTTGCAGCTACCACAGAAGTAGTACTGCCATCTCTCTATAGGTAATTGTAGTTCAATTATCCGTTTATTTAAAGAGTCATTTAGTTGATTTTGCAATGGAATTAGTTATAATTAATTGTCTAGCAACTCATATTTATCATTATGTACTCGTAGAGATCTAACCCATTCAATTTAAATATGAAAACTAAGATTCAAAACAGCTTCTAAGATTTTTTGCACAATGTGAATTTCTAGTAGGCAGTAGCAAATGATCCTACAACCACTTGATGTGCTCTGCAATGTTTAAACTATAAAATTTCCCTCATTGTCCATTTGGTGTAGTTGATCCTATATGCTATGCGTAGCATGTTGTGGCTCAGATGACTCAGTTCGTCAAGTTTGAAGACTTGTCGGACAAGCCATCGAGCCACTGTGGTGGGTTTGTGCCTGAGCTTCCAGTCATGTGTTAGAAAGTCCACAACTCTATGTTCTTCTGTTGAGTCATTAAGCATTAATCGTCTCCAGCGACACGTACACCGATTGCAGCCCCTCGGGTTACAGCACAACGATCCCCTGTTTGGAGCAGATGGAGGCGCACATTCTGATCATATCCGTCCAATCATCAATTTGATGCACCGATAATATAAATTTTTAAATCAAATATACTTTAATAATTTTATTATATTGATGCATTATTGATGCCAAAAGTGTCACGTTCAGATGGGCGGGGGCTAGATTTGATATGAGTGCAAAAATTAAGACAAAATAAATCATGCGATTAAATCTTTTATATAAAAAAACCGATGCCGGCTAGAGTCCAATCGATCGCCTTCTTGTGTCGCTCAAGCATTGCCACAAGCTTTCTCTCTTGTTCACCGTCGAGCTCACTGCTAATGATCACAGACAATGTTTCTCCTTCTCTAAGTAAGCGTATTTGAGGTTTGTGGGTAATGTTTTAAGCTCAAACACAGGAGCATTCACATCTGATGGTATGATGCACTTTTTATTAGCACTAAAAATACATGCAAGTATACATGGTAGATCTAGTATAGCTAAAGGTCAGTACCGGGTTGTCGAACACGGGGAATAAGATCACCAATTGGCTATCTTCTACTAAGCTTCTTTCAATATTTGGAGAACCAGAGAATTTTATGAAAACGATTAAATTGAAAACAGAAAGCGGATGAATGCAGCACAAACTAGAGATCAAATAAATGAGATAAGAGAATTCCAGGGATGTGCGTTCACAACTATGGTTATACAAATTCCTTCTACAATACCCAAGCACAGTCTATACTTTGATAGGACGAGTCACATAAGTTCTGCCCATGCGGTACAAGCGTAGATTACTAACACTAGGGGTGTCAACCCCAGATTCGTAACTCCTAGAAGCTCCTAAGACCCTTGAAAAGTCCTCACTCTCAATTAACAATGTCGTTTTAAGGGAAGCTAATTGTAGTATCTATTAAGTGGATCTAACTCGTCAACCTCCTCTCACGATTATGTAGCAAGTTATAGCAGATCAACATCGAATGTGTCACTCAAACATGCAGTATTATGGAATAACTTAAGGAAGAAACGAAGTATAAACAAAATGGATATTTAACAGAAAACGGAATTGTATAAACCAAAAGAATGTTACTAACATATCCCTAGAATCCTATGAATTTAGTTACACATGATAGAATAATCTAAAAACATAGTTTGAAGGGAAAACAATGTAAATATAAGAACTAAAGTGATAAAACCCAAAGGTAGAATCATGTAGCTTTGATCTTCACTTGACTTCGTCTTCAACCTCTTGCACAGTGATGAACTCTCAAATATTTTCGCTCTAGAATTGTGAAGCAAAGAGTGTAAAAAGTTGTCTCTTAATGAAGAGGTTTAAGGGGGTATATATAGGGAGTAAGTTGAATCCTATGGAGGAAAGGAAAAGATTGGCTAATCTTGGTAAAATCTGGAGAAAATCTGATTAAATTCGTGCACCGCCTTCTCGCAGCGGACCGCTGCACCTCGGCCAGCGGTCGCTGTGCATTGTCCGAAGCTTCTGTGGATTTGGGTAGCGGTCGTTGCATGTCCTACAGCGGTCGCTGCAATTTAGTCCAGTGGCTACGGGATCTTCTCGAGCTGTCGCTGCACACGTCCCAGCGGTCGCTAGGCGTCTTCAGACTTTTCAGCACAACTTTCCGGAGCGGACCGCTTCAAGTGCAGCGGTCGCTGCAACACACGCAGCGGGCCGCTGGGCGTCTTTGAACGCGCCAGAATTCCATCTTCGACTTTTCCTATCTTTTTGGCTCAAATATGCACAATTCTCGCAAGACATGTCAAAATATCAAAATTGATAAAAATATACGAAATATAGACATGAATCATGGTTTAGACACTAAAAACAGACCAAATTATGGTCCTAAAATAGTGCAAAATCCGAGCGTATCAGGGTAGCAGTTTGCCCTCCAATTTCAGTTTGGGAAAATCCGGAATAGGTGGGCAAGGTGTCAAGTGTGTGTTGGAAATTATTTATCATCATATATTCAAGAATACATAATAATTGAATATAAATAAAGCAATATCTTCGAACAACATGTATTTCACGCAATCAACCACAACTATAATAGGATCAAAACATTCCTTGACGATCTATTGCAGAAGCGATTTGGGAAGGAGAAGAAGATTTCCTTAAGCTTTCTTTAGTGTGGTGGCGCAATTCAAACTCCAAGGATTTGTTTCTCTCTCTTTCCCTCATTTATATGTTATTTGTAATGTGTGTGATTTGATAGGATCACTATATTTATATTTATAGGTAGAGACAGAACAAACCCTAATAAAATAATTGATGTCCTTTTCATCAAAGTGGCTATTTAAAATAATTAATGGGAGTCATTTCTTTTTTACCAATATAGCGGAATTAATAGAATTGATTCTTTGAAATCACTATCCTATATTGGCCAGAATAGTTTGACCAACATTATAGGTACTGAATATTTCCTCAAGTGGTTATATGATTTTATTCTTCCAAACTCAATCACCAATTGTCATTATACCATATATACTTGAGTGGCTAATTAATGGTAAACATATAACATTATATATGAATTATGGTGGGATCCTAATGCTCCCCCATCTCATTTTCCTTAATAGTAATAAACTAATAAGAAACATATATTATTAGTCAATAATAAATGATTTATTAGGTAACGTCCTATTTAAATCAATATATTCAATTGATAAATAATAGCTAATTAATTAGGGAAAAATGTGTCTTATACCAAGTTAATGTATTACATTAAAAATCCAATTCTATCTAGGATTCTATCACATGTCACATATGTGAGACATAAAACTTAAAGTATGCACATCCTTGGCACTTCCTCCAGGCCTTCGACTTTATTTTTTTTAGGCCTTCGACTTTATTTTTTATATACCACCCTTTGATTGCATCCTCAATGTGAATGCTTTGACCTATCCTTTGTGCATGAAGTGCTGCATTTGCTTCCATGTCAAATGCTGGGCACCTATCCTGCATATATTCGGTGTCAAGGTATTCTTTAACCATGGGGTCAATCATTTTAACACACTCTAAATCCTCGTACACCGTGTGTAAGAGACGTAATGATATCTAGTTCCGTTGATTTTGTGGTTGCAGGTTGCATGTAACACCCCCTATCTGAAAGAGATGTTACGTGTATGGCACATGGAATAAGCTTACAAATGCTTTATTCATTGTTTTTTGGGTTTTTAGCCTATGAAACCATAAAATTTTCCTGAATTCCGGTTTTTTCCACCAACTTTAAAATTGGTTTTTAAATTAACATACTTAGATTCGTTTGCTTCTTCCCACGACGGGTCAAAGCTGAAACTCAGCTAGTCTATGTGTCATTTTTAATCCTATTTGACAGTAAATCATAAGTGAGATCCTATTTGGCAATGGCACATGTCTTAGTACTATTTTGCCATATTCCCATTTCTCACCCTTCATCTTTCATGTATTCCCATTTCTCAACATTCTTGAGGCCTCTCCAAACTCCAATGCCGTCAAATCCACCAGCCGCCGCCACTCCCCCCTCTTCCTCCCCCCTCAACTACTCTGATCTCAATCGCCTCAGCCACATTGGAAACAACACTGTATATCAAAGCAGCAACGAGATGCACCGTAAAATTCAGAAATCCAAAGAGAAACATAGAGATTGAGCATACCGGGAGAGAAGCTGAGACCTCTCTTAGCTTAGCTGACCTCGACGGTGACTGACAGACGAGCTCCACAGAGAGAGACAGAGAGAGAGGTAGACAGAGGAAAGACGGCGCCGATGAAGGGCACTGAGTTGTCGTAAGAAGGAAGAAGAGACATCGCATTCTAAGAAATAAAAGAGTTTTCCAAGAAGGAGAAGACCGATGGAGAGGGGAGTCAACTCCGTCTCGCACGCCGGGGACGGGGTAGCACTGGTGTAGGCGGCACAAGGGTAGCAGCAGTGACAGCAACAGAGGATCGTCGCGAGAAGACAGAGACTTAACTGAACAGGAGCTAGATGAGGACGGAGGTTGGACGTGAGCATACCCGATGGCTGAATCTAATCGTGAGAGGGCCAGGAAAGAGAAATGAAAGAGAGATGGGAACAGAGCTGTAAGCAGCGGCGTGAGGCAACGGAGTCAGAGACGCCGGCGACGGTGCTGGAGCTGCCATGAATTCAATGGAGACGTCAGCGCTGCGCGGCTGAGCAAAGAGTAATTGGGCAGATGTGAAGATTATTTCTTTAATTCCAAGTTTTAATTAAAAAATAGTGGTATTTCACAGTCAACAAATCGGTTTCCGAATCATATTTACGGCCGTCCACGTTGGACATACTGCCTATGGTATCGAAAACCGTGGTATGACAAAAAATCATACTGATAGCATACTGAATTTTGGTATATCGCAATCTGGTATATAGGAAATTCGTTATGAATAATTTTTTATACCTTTACCTTATCATTATTGTGGTATACCGAAGTACGGTACGGTATACCGTAATACAGTTATGCAAAAAAAAATTAATTTATACACAAAATATTTAAAAGTAAGATTTTTGAATATCTTTTCTTTTTAATTCTATTTTATATATGAATATATTAAATATAATATAATGCATGTATAATATTTCAACATATGTCGAGCATTCGGTATATACTGAAGACCGAATATACGATATATACTGAATATTCGGTATACCTAAGGTATAGAAAAATTGATACTGTTACCGTACCGAAAATTACGGTATACAGAGAAACCGATATTTTCAGTAGTTTTATTTGTACGGTAAGTTTAGTATTTTCGGTAAGTTTCCTCATCCCTAAACATGTGTGCGCAAATTGGGTAATGGGTAATGGAGCGACCATGTTTGGTTGACGGGAAAGTAAAGTTGGCAAGGAAAATGAATCCTGAGAAAATGAATCCCGAAAATATGATTCCTAATAACTTTACTTTTTTGTGTTTGGAAAATATCATGATTTTAAATTTCATATTTGATTTAAATACCAAAATAAAAATATACTCCTGCTTATCATTACTTTTTATTTATAAAAAATAATAATATAAAATTTTTAATTAATTATTAATCACAAATGATAATAATTATAATATTATATTATTTATTAGTTTAAATATGGATTATTCATCATAATATATAGTAATATATAGTAATATAATTGTAAGTACAGTTACATGAAATATTATAATCATTTAATATGATTAATTATAACAATACTATTTACGTATATTATAATTGAATAAATTTTATAATCAGAATTTCACTACGTTATTGATTAATTATTAATTTATAAAATAATAATTATTATTTATTATTATATGATTTATATTATATAATTATATTTTAATTATTTAATAAATTATTGATTATTATTTTTATAATAACAAATATATATAAATATTATAATAATATAGTTATAATTATGATAATTTTAATAACAATAACAACAACAACAACAACAACAACAACAACAATAATAATAATAATAATAATAATAATAATAATAAACTATATTATGTTTCATTAAATATATAAGAATCCTAAAACTAGGAAAAAAATACCTAAGAAAAGTTAGGATTTAGAATTCTGATTTAATTAAAAACTGAAACAAACACAGGAATTTAAAATTTAAGGAATCAGATTACGTTCCCAGACAGAATCCTGGCAACCAAACATGGCCATAGTGGTGTCAATGTCATATTGGTTTTAGGATAATGCCATTACAATGGAATTAAATCTATCCACATAATGTCTCAACTACATTGAAGAAGATATAGTACTCCATCCTTCCCAAGATATTAGACCTCTATTTCACTTTGGGGTGTCCCAATTCACTTGAATCATTTTTATTTATGATAAAAATTTATTTTACTATCAACTCCACTTACACCACTAAACAACTATTTCCTAATTCATGTGCCCAAAAGAAAGGGGTCTAATATCTTGGGACGGAGGGAGTATTATATATATGCGCGAAAATGACATAGCAAAAATAAATTATTGGGTCAAAAATTTTCTTTTTACTGTACATTCTGATAATCTGATGAAATTCTAAAAGTTTTTGGTTGATTTTTCTTTTCAGAGTTAACTGACCTAATTATCAAAATATCTTAATCTATGGGTGAAATTATGTACTACTACTATTTTATTTCTATGATAATATGGATTAAAATAATTTATTATAAAAGGAGTCATGAAGTGTCATCGTTCTTTAATACTTTAGTTACTTTTGCACAACTCTTAATTAAAAATAAATCTTAATTGATGCATTCACAAGTTTAATGAATATAGTTGTGTGCATTTATTTTTATATGTGAAAAATTAGATAAAGAAATGGACATGTCAAATAGATTGGATATTATTTGCATTTTACCGTATCAGAGGATCCATTTCATGAGAAAACATGCTTCTAGTTTGAGTTAGGCGAATCAGACAGCTTTCTTTTCTTACATTCTGGTTCACCTAACTGCAATGAAACACATATTTCTTGTGCATTCTCCCTCTCCCTCTCCTCTTGGTTCACCAGAGATTCGCCCGAGAACCTCGTGATGAACTGATGCTCGACCACCGGAGCTGCCTCAAGGCGACTCTCGATGTGAAACTCGTCGTTCCTAAACAATGGCGTCGAATCATCATCACTGGAAGCCTGAGGAATGCTTAGAGCATGGACATCATAGTTGTCTTCCGACTTGTCCTTGGTCGTGCCCCACTCTATCGGCCAAGAAGTTGAGTCCCGTGCACCCGATGCACTCCTCTGCTCCTGCAACGCAGCTTCAAGGCCGCGTGCACAAGTGATGAGATCAAGTTCGAGGAGATCAAGGAGGCGGCCTAGATCAACTCCGCTGGTCCAATTCTCCCGAGGCTGGCCTACTTTCAACTTCAGACGACCCCGGTTGGCTGTCCCGCCCCATATGATCCCAACGGGGTGTGGCTTGTCGCCATTGGTGCCGGTTAGCAGTATAAGGCTGCCACTGTCACCTTCGAGATCAAAGGTTTGCTGATCCTCTCCAACAACGAGAAAATCGGTGAAGAAACACATGCCCTTTTCGTCGTTGTATTCGAGAGAATAGGCCATTATAGTCCCACTTGTCAAACCCGAACTCCTCCCAACTTTCACGACTTGCCTCCCAACGAGGCTCTCCACGCGAGACTGCAAGTCGATTTTGTTGACTTCGCCAATCTCGCCTATGCCTTTCACGAGCGTTGTGACGTTCCTCATGTTGAAGTCCTCCGCGAAAGGGATGAAAGCGCCATCAGCACGTACAAATGTCTCTACACGACACGAGTATCATTAGAGTCGATATCAGAGATGAGAATCTACAAATGGGAGGGAAAGAAAAGGAGTGTTTTTGTTTATTGTACCTGGATTTGTTCCTGCAAAAGTGCCATACCAACGATCATCGCTGATGAAGGAAGTGGCTCTCTCGACTGCGCCTAGATAAACACCCGGTCCGAGGCTTGGTGGCAATGGATGGAACATTTTTTGACTTGGGAATTCAAGATCCACAGCTACGTGCCTATTTGTGAGGAAACCAACCTGCCTATTTCCTGTTCTGCTTCTAACAATTGCACCTAATGTTCCATAAGTTTCTTGGCTAGCAACCTTTCAATGCAACGGAGGGCTCGATTATTGAACCGTACAACACAACAACATACACAATTCTGTTTAGATGTTGCAAGAATACCTGAGAACCAGATCCAATGCATGGATCACTCCCACCAAATCCATCTACTAGCTCGGTGTAGAACTGCTCTTTCGGGGTAGCTGCAGGCGCTCCGTAGTATGAGAATTCAACCACATCAACTTCACACCAAACACCTCCAGGTCCCTACAAAACCAATCATGAAGAAGATATCCAAGAAAGTTGAGATCTTGATCAAGTTTGAAGAAGCAAAGTACCTCAAGAGCTGTAGGTAGGCATTGAGCAGGGTTGAGCCATTCCCTATGAAGTTTTCTACCAACAAAGACAAGTATAGCTGGTATATCAGTCAAAGAGCCCCTCCGGATACGAAGTCCAATGGCTGTACCGAGGCTAAACCGCCTCAGAAGCTTGCTGTGAAACGCCCTAATAGTCATCAGCTCGAGCAAGGTAGTGGCCTGCAACCCCGTTGGGCGCCCACCGTGGATCTCAGGCAAAACACCCTTTTGAAGATTACCAAAGTAATGTGCTCTATCCTCTGCTGCATCACTTATCCTGCAAGCCGGCCACGAGAAGTAAGCAGCATTGCTCTCGGAGCCTGCTGCAGCGAAGCTCTGCAATGGCGGTGGACTTGAACCGGGGAGATTGAGATTGATGTCATACTCCCTCTCCAAATCCAAATCCAATTCTGAGGAACCAGAGTTGTGTGCACTTGAATCCATTCAACCTCTATCAACTGAAACAAAGACCATCAAGAAGCAATCAAACACACTAAAATGCTAATGCTAAATGCTAGGGATGGTTTGACCAAGCAACATATATCCTGATTTTGACAACATAAGCAATTAAGAGACAACAGTTTGTGATTTTGAATGGATTTTGAAGAGCAATAGTATCACAAACAGAACCTACAGGATAAAGCCCATTTATCTTATCTTAGTATACTCATCACTTCATCATAGGAAAACAAACCAACTGCCAAGATTGAATTTTTATGAGAGAAATGATGAAATGAGAAACTCTTTCATAGAATAATACTAAGTCACTGCTGCAATGGAACTAAGGATACCAGAGATTCGATACAGTATATGTTTTTACAGTTGAATCATCTAAAACCCTACCTCATGAATCGAGCAATAATCAACCAAAAATACAGAAAATAATGCAAACTCACTCAAAGATGAGTTGTGTACGGCAAGAAAATATTGAATACCCTAACACAGAGGCTTGCTCTTCTCCCACAACCATATTTTTGGAATTAAGAATGGATCAGAATCACAACACAAGTGGGAGTTAATGAAGGGAAGCTCAGTGCATCTGAGACTATTCACTGCAAAATTCTAAGTCCCACTGTGTGTTTGTGTGTGAGAGAGAGAGGGGGGGGGGGGAGAGGAGGGTAAATGGGAAAACTTTATTTGGGAAAATGGAAGGGTGATACAATAATAAAGCTGTATATATTCAATGAATCTTGGGGTAGTACATATGTTATCACTATAGTTTTATTTGAAGAAGAGGAGGGAGTGTGTATTTACAATAATGAGGTTCTTGGCCGGCGTTGCTGGTGTCACAATCAATCTTGCACAGTCTTGCTTTTAAGGCCACTCATGATATGAGTGATCAAATGATGGCACACGTTGGTCAATTACTATTGATGAATAATGTTGGATTAGAGAGGGGGGTTCAAGATTTGATTTTTATCATTTTTTTTCAATTACTAGAGATGAACAATGTTGGATTACAAGGAGAGGAGTTCAAGATTTGTTTTTATCATTTTTTTACAATTACTATTGATGAACAATGTTGATTGAAAAGAGAGGGTTTCAAGATTTGATTTTTATCAAATTCTTTTCTTGGATTCCATTCATAATAGTAGTATGTCTTCTTCTGGAGAAAGAACCCATACACAATTGCTCCCTTAAAGCTGCTCTTGTCTCTTGACAAGGTAAATCAATTTTCCCCTTTCATGGACTCTTGGAGAAGATGGTTAGTGATCAAAACATTCATCAACCTTGAAAAGATTCTATTTTTATTCTTTTTGGAACAATTCTTGATATCTAAAATACTCACTATTTCTTCAAGTTTCAACTATCTCCACCGTGTGTGTGTGTTGTGTGTGTGAGAGAGAGATGGAGGGAGACAGAGGAGGGTGAAGCCAGTTGGATCATTTTTGTCAATTATAAAATCATTATGAAAGTGGGGTCCTCCTCTAATTTCAAGAAACATATAATGAGAAGTTGATTAGGGATTTATGGGCATTGATACATTGGAGATTAGAAAGGTGGGCCAATGAGCAGCTAACAACACCATGTACTAACCATATCTCTTTAATTATTATTTTTTCATTCAACAAAAATCCAATTCATAGACGAATAATTGAAAGATATTCTTTACGACTATGCGAATATGCAATGTAAATTCTCAAGATTTTTTTTTCTTTTTCTTTTTTTTGATTTTTTTCCAAATTTTTTTCTTATTTAAACACCACAATTCTCTACCATTTCACACACTACTATTTCACATCTCTTCAATTATTCTCTCTCATCTTCTCAAAAATGAATCCCGACGACTACGATTTGAGTACATCGGATGGCTGCAGACGGGCCTTGACTCGAGCCTTGTTCGATGCCGTTAATGAAGCCGCGGCGGAGTGCTTGGCACAAATGCAGCGGGAGGCGGAGGCGGCGGTGGCGCGGGTTCCTCGGCCGATACGACGTCGGACGTATGTCCCGCGCGAGCACGACGTAGCTCACGAACATCTATTCGCAGATGATTTTGCCGAGCAACCACGGTGGGGCCCGAATGTTTTCCGCCGCCATTTTAGAATGAGCCGAGATCTTTTTCTCCGCATTGTGCACACGTTGGAGGGACGTGATGAGTACTTCCAGTATCGGGAAGACGACATCGGCAGACCCGGACTTACGCCGTTGCAGAAGTGCACGGTTGCGATCCGGCAGTTGGCCTACGGCACCACAGCGGATATGTTCGACGAGTACCTTCACGTCGGGGAGACAACTGGCCGCGAATGTCTCAAGAATTTTTGTAAGATAGTTGTGCAGGCTTTTGGCGACATATATTTGCGACGCCCGACTGCGGATAATTGCCAGAGCCTGATGAGGATGCACGAGACGGTGCACGGCTTCCATGGGATGCTAGGGAGCATAGACTGTATGCACTGGCAGTGGAAGAACTGCCCGACGGCGTGGAGAGGCCAATATACTAGCGGCTACAAGGGCAGCCACCCGACGATGATCCTGGAAGCCGTCGCTAACCACCGCCTCTGGATCTGGCATGCCTACTTCGGTGTAGCCGGGTCGAACAACGACATCAACGTCCTCAACTCGTCCACCCTCTTCGCCGATCAGTGCAGGGGTCGCGGCCCGGCCATCGAGTTCACTGCCAACGGCCGCAGACATCATATGGGGTACTACTTGGCCGATGGCATATACCCAAGGTGGCCTGTTTTTTTGAAGACGATCAGCTGCCCAATTGGTGAGAGGAGAGTCTTGTTTGCGGCAAAGCAGGAGTCTGCGCGGAAGGATGTGGAGCGGGCTTTTGGGGTGCTCCAATCGCGGTGGGCAATCGTGAAAGGTCCGGCGCGTTTCTGGTTCAAGGAAGTCATCGCCGACGTCATGTATGCGTGCATCATCATGCATAACATGGTAGTCGAACAAGAAGTGGACATGTCACCGATTGGGTGGATGATGAAGCCGGATCTAGCTCCAGCACGACGACCCCGCCTGTCACTCGAGGATTACCGTTGGGCTTTGGTGAGGTTCTACAACGAAAGACCTCAATGCGCAACCAACAAGATCATACTCAGCTCATGACCGACATGATTGAAGAAGTTTGGAACCGCAACTGCCGTTGAGAATTTGTAGTTTTTTTATTTCGCATTGTAATGTTTTAATTTTAATGAAATGAAGTTTTTTTTTTCAAATTTTGAAGTATTTAAATATTCAAATAATAGATAAAATGCTTAGGGCGTGGCTTATGGCGGGCTATAGTCCACCCCATTGCAGGTGGAAGGGGTGGAGGATAAAATGCTGATGTGGCAGCGCATATGGCGTACATTTTCTACATGTCAAGTAAAATGGATTCCGGAGATTACCCAAATACGAATAGTCCGATGTTCGGTGGTTCACGATGGCCGGGTTCAGAACCCGACGAATACCGACCATTCGACACCACACCGAGTACGATCTCGACTTCAGCACCGATTTGTACGGGCTGTCCGACATGGAGCCTTCTCCCCACCGCCCCTCCGCCGCCGCGTCGGGCTCCGCCACCAAGAAGAAGCGGACCAAGGCACGAGCCTAGAAGTTGCCTTCAACGGAGGTGTGTGAAGAGTTCGCCCCGGGAAGGACGAACTACTCCGACCCCGAATCCATCGTCTTGACGAGATGTTGGATTTGATGATTCGGAGGATCCGGTGTTCGCCAACGACCAGAAGGTGACTACGTATTGGGAACGGATCGCCGAGAAATATAACGCGGCCAAGCCGAGCGTGCGCCTACAAGCGCCACGAGGGAGCGGCTCCGCAAGCACTGGGATCAAATAAAGAAGCAGGTAAATTTGTTCGCGGGGGAGTACGAGAAGTGCGAGAGGGAGCAGAGCGGTGGAGAGAGTCTCGCGGATGTGCGGGACAAAGCGGTGTAGTCGTACATGTCATTGTACGGCAATTTCAAGCACTACCAGTCCTGGGCGCTCTTGAGGGATAAGCAGAAATTCGTTGGTGGTGTGATTCCCCCATCGACGGCGGTGAGGAAGAGGGCGTCGAAGCGCACCTTCGCTGATTATACAAGCAGCGAGAGCGGCGCGTCTCCAATGGACCTCAACAATCCGGTGTTCGAAGATGAGAGTTCCGGCACACCGATGTCCTCCCGGCGTCCCCCTGGCATCAAGGCTGCCAAGGCCAAGGGCAAGGCGACCACATCCGCCGCGGCGCCGTCTGACCAGCCCCCGAGCCCGACCCCGAGCGCGATCCCGAGCAAGACTTCGGCTGCGTCACATGCCTATACGGATTTGGTGGCCTCCTCCGACTACAGGACGTTGTTGGACGCGCACGGCGCTCTGATGCAGGCGACCAACCCGCCTCAAAGAGAAGGCATCCAGCAGGATGATCGATGGCCTTAGCCGGAGGTTGGGACTACTCTAGACGAGCCGATGGGGCGTTTTTTTTTTTAATTTCTTAGTTTGTAACTTTTTTTTTTATTTCTTAGTTTGTAACTTTTTTTAATAATTTCTTATTTTGTAACTTTTTTTTAATTAAGTAAATGTAGGATTTGCCTTAATTGTGTTGTTTTTATTTTTTTATTTTGCTTGATAAATTTGCATAAATTATATAAATACAAAATAGAAGTAATATGCTTAGGGCGTTGCTTAGGACGGGCTATAGTCCGTCCCACTGCAGGTGGAATAGGAAAAGGATAAAAATGCTGACGTGGCGGTGCATAGGGCATCGCTTAAAGCGTCCCACTGTGGATGCTGTTACATCTTTACCTGCTTTGCATGATTCACAAATCACAACCATTATGCTTCCATTCTCCCAATGTAATCAACCATCAAATGCTCAATCATTAAATGGTTTAACTCTATAGTTACACTCTAATATCATTCATATTGTATCGTTATACTCCTTTTGTCGAGAAAATATTCCATAGTCTAGGCATATTATGGTGGCAATATGACGTGATATGTCCCACCAATACTTCTTTGACACGTAGAACTTAAAATTAGACTCACATTTTGCATATGGAAACTTCCTAAATTAGATTTAAACTAATATTTAATAATATTAACATGTTCCATCTAGTTGTGTTTAAGTCTTTTTCTAATAAATTATAAAAATAGTACTAATCGTACAACAATTTTAGAATTACGTTAATAAATCAAATTAGAAGATTTTTAATGTTTTATGAATTTAATATGCAATATTTATTAAAATCAAAATCATATCTCTCATTTGATATTAATATCACATTTTTCTTTTATTTTTTTTCTCTCTCAACTTTTCTTGCCATATTAATTAGTATTATTTTATTAAAATTTAGTTGAATCATATCTCAATTTAATTGGATATTAATTTTATGGAGAGGGGTCAAACTCATTTATAGATTTTTTTTAATTGAAAGATGGAATTGGGATATATTCATTTAAATTTTAATGAAATATTAATTTTTATTAAAAATAATACTATTAAATATCAAGACAAGAAAAAGTGAGGATAAAAAAAGGACAAATATTATACTAATATCAAGACATAGTTAAGGTTTTAATGATATAATGTATATTAAATTTGTAAACCATTACAAATCATCTAATTTGATTTATGGACGTTATTATAGAATTAATAGAATTATTGTAAGTTTGAATACCATTTTTGTAATTTACTAAATATTAAAACATTAGTATTAGAAACATACTCAATGACAAGATAGAACAAATTAATATTAGAATATTAATAATTGATAAAATAAGAGAGATAGAGAAATGATATAGTGAAAGTAGTATTAGTGGACTCCACTAGTGAAAGTAGTATTAGTGGAGAGTGGAGTCCACGTTATTAGGAGCATAGTGAGATTTTCAAAATTAAAAAGTTTATATTTTTCAGGAACGAATCGAAAAGAAAATAGTTTATACATTTTATGGTCGGAGGAAGTAGTACTTTCATTATCCAGATTCCAGAGGTACTTAACAACACTATAACCCAATTCGATTTAACACAAATCCAATATGGGCCGACCAGTTTGGCAAGTGGTTTGGGCTGGGTTGGGCTATCTTGATTGATAGCCCTAGTTCAAGCTGGATCAACTATTGTTATGCGGTAAACATTGCATTTTACTCATACTCCATGATTGGCTTTCAAGAATTATACCTATTCAATCATTTGACTTTTGGATTACGCTTCATTAATTTTATAAATTTGATCATCTTATTCCTAATTTATAAAGTACATACCAGAAGAAATATAATTAGATAATCTCTTTTGTGAGCTTATTAAGCCTATTCTTATTACTTCTTGCCGTCCCAAAAGTAATTGAATCTTTTTCTAAAAAAAAGTTAATCGTTTAATCATTTATTCTATTTAATGTATTCTCATATAATTTTATTAATTAAAATGTTAAAGAAGACTAGAAAAAGTTTGTACAAATGTTAAAGAAGAGTAGAAAAAGAAAAGGGAAAAAATGGGATAAATCATACACCATTTGTGACATTTTAATAGCGGAGATTGATCTTTAGTGAATGTAAAAACATGGGTTCGAAATTGTGGGCGACAAGGCTCGCTTCGTACCTTAAAATCTCCGCTCAAAATAGAGGCTTTGCGACTGGTATGTCAATATTTGCAGTTGATGCATTGTTTCCCTAATTTTTGTGTTTATCTGTGATAATATGTTTGTGGGTGATTGTTGTTTATCCATCACAAGTGTGTTGAATGATTGATATTTGTAATTGGGATTGTTTATAAGGGGTTTATGGAGTTGTAAATTCCTTCTAAATTCTTGATTACACTTAGCTTAGCTGATATGGAATGATCAATGATGGAATCTTTGGACTGTAGAATTTAGAGTAATTGAATTATAGCCAATCAACAAATTAACTAGGAAACCAGCTTAGATATTCCCAATTAGTGAATCAAGAAATGTAATGGTTTTGGGTGTTTAAGATTTATAATGATCATCAATGTGGTTTGTGTGGCAGTGAAGGATGATCTAAAGTATGGCTCATCTCATGAATGGGTGAAAGTTGAAGGTAATTGTGTTACTCTAGGCATTAGTGATCATGCCCTACACCACTTGGGCAATGTCATATTTGTCCAACTACCTGATGAGGGAGCTCAACTAAAACAGGGAACAAGTTTTGCTACTGTTGAAAGCATGAAATCGACGAGCGATGTCAACTCCCCCATCTCGGGTAGAGTGGTTGAGGTCAACACACAGCTCACCGGCTCTCCTGGATTGGTGAGTTTTACTCGTCAAACTCATTGCTGACAGTCATGTCATGTCTGATGATCTTCCCCGTCTTTGGATCAGATGAACGCGAGCCCTTATGAGAAGGGATGGATCGTCAAGGTGGAGATGGCCAACGATGAAGAAGTGAAAAGCTTGATGGACCCTGAACACTACTCCAAGTTCTGTGAAGAAGAAGAAGATGCTAACCATTGATAGAATTTGGGGTCAAAGGAAGATCTTCTACAGCCATTGATGGCTGCAAATTAGGGTAAAAAATCACGCTGATATGAAAGTGAAGAATGCGTTGCCTTAGCTATCTATTTTCTCATTTGATTGAAAAGAAAAATCAACCACAAAAGCTACCTACAAACACCAATGTTTAGGGTTTAGGTATTTTATTTTCTAATCATTGCTAAGATAAGTTAAACATATTCAATCATTTTGGTAGCTATGGTTTTCTGTGTAATAATGTACAAACTGATCGATTCTAGTTACATCACAAGATGAAGGACAGCAACCAAGTCCTTATCAAGAATAAATGAATACCGAATCTCTATCACTAGTAACTCCTCCCACGTGAAATGGCATTCGACACCAAGTTCGCTTCTAGTCTGCAAAATGAACCCCGAGGAACATCATAGAGTTGTGCGTACGCCGGTCAGGTTTGAGCAGATACACGAACAGTCTGGCTCTGTCAGGTCACGCAGCACAATCCGTTGGTCTCGGTTGCTCATAAGTTTTATAAGAGGCAGCTTCTGAGAAACCTGCCGCCAGATTTCTTTCACAGTCCCATTTGGATCTTCATACTCAAAGTACCTCTTTACCTGAATACGATGAAAAAGCTTATAGCAAGACTCAATGACCGAGCAAGTGCAGCCTCGTAAGTAGAAGCACTACTTCGATAACGAAGAAAGTGGAGTGTAAAAAGCTTGTTTATAAGGATAATAATCGAACTACCACAATGAATTTCCATAACTGAGAAAAGTAATATGCAGCCTTAAGCTCAACCTAAAAGTAAACTCATTCAATCGACATTGGAATCACATGCAAAGCTCTTGTATCTCATACTGAAAGTACAGCTCAGAATATAATCACAAGGTATGGACTATTTACACACGCAGCATGCATTTTCATGAACTCAATCCATGCTCACTAACGGCTACAGCAAGTAAATTAAGTGTTAAGCACCAGTTTTTAATATTCCAATTGGTCCTGCAAATAATCTTAATTTGATCTCCAGTTTCAAGGACTTATTCAGCATGCAAGGTGAAGCTAATCTATTGAAATATACCTTTAGCAACTCCTTTTGGAACTTCAAAATCCTCTCCGGCCCGACTTTTCTCAGCAACTTGGCCAAGTGTCCAGGTTTAGTTGCAGTGGTGGAATCAACGAAAATGGCAATCTTTCTGTAGTCTATCACATCTTCAAAAGGCAGCTCAATGTAATCGCTGACAATAACAGGAACACATAAACTAACAATGGCATCAAATAGTCGGCAAGCTGATGGAGTATCACCAGCTGGATGCAAACAAAACTTAGATGTATGCATTCCTTGCGTTGCTGCACGGCGACTCTCCCTTGACTGTGCTCCATGTTTAATTATAACTCCCTCTTCATTCTCAAGCAGTTGGAAAAGCAAATCTCGAATCTTCCCACCCTTCAATCCATAACAAAACCAATTTAAGTGCAAATGCACACACAAGGTTTTTTTTTTTCATCAGAAATGCACACACAAGTTATCTCATGAGTTAATGTATACATGGGAGTCATAAACAGCTCTATGAGAAGCATGTGTATAGTAGAAACATGTTGACAATGACGATGCTCTATATCTATACTTAAAAGGAGCAAGCCAACAAAATAACCATTGAAAATTCACTCATACTAATGGTAAATATTCAATACTTTAAGCATCATGATTTGGAGAACAAGTGCATGACAATATAGATTGCATCTTATTACCTCTTTTCGATAGCGGTTCCCCATAAAGAATAGCAAAGAATTGCGGTTCTCCAGTCCAGCATCCCCTTTGAATGTATTAATCCTATGTGAATAGGGAAGAATCACATCCTTGACCAGAGATGCCTGATTGCGAGCCAACCTCCCGAAATCTGAAACTAATAACACCCCATTTTTCACTCTTTCGATGACCTTATATAGAGCATTGGGATCCTGACATATGAACACATGATCCCATCCATTATTTCTTTTCCAGTATATTTGTTCCTCCAACCAATCCATCAAAGCTTCCTGCATCAGTCAAGTATATCATCTCAACCTCCTAATTAGCTTCTTAAACATGTATCATATGAAATCATGAATAGTAATCAAATCAAGATAAATTAGGGCACAAAGCATTGAATACGAATTAAAACGGAACAAGTTAAGCCTGAATAAGATAAATTCGACATGAATTCGCACCTGAGTTTGCTCATCACTATAGACAGACTTATCAGGAGCGGCGGTGGCATTCGCAGCGGCTGATCGGACGGGATTAGCGACGAGACTCAACGAAGAAAAGAAGGGGACATAGAAGAGGTCAGCTTCCTCGGGGTCCATCACGCGAGACACAGCCGAGTCAACCCGCTCTCCACTCGGACGGTTCAGATCGGAGAAAAGGTACCACTCGGCGGAGTGCTGATTCCCAGGGTATTTCAGCAGCGCGTCATCGGCGACAGGCTCCCCGCCGCGCGCAGCTGCGTAGCTCTCGATCACGCCGTACGTAAACCTCCTAGGCAAATCGTACATATAAATCCTCACCTTTGTAGAGCGCTGGAGCGGGAGGGCATTGCGATCGTCGATTGAAGTGGCGGTTGTGTAGTTGGGAGGAGTGTGGAGGACGAAGGAGTAGAAGGCGAGAAGGGAGAGGAGGGAGGAGAGGACGAGCGTCGGTCGGAGGAGAGATTTGCGGGGCATTTTCGATTTAGTGGTGGTCGGCGGAAAGGCGGCGGGCGGAGAAGGCGGCGATCTGAGTTTGGGGCGGAGATTCATTGGCGGAGGGGGGCGCGACCATCACTGTTGCGTTGCGATCGGAATTGGAAGAGCGGGGGAATCGCCGATCTGGATGGTTGAATTTCCAGATGCCGGAGGTCTCAGATTCTGTTGTGTTGCAGCGGCAAGGCGGAGTGGTGCTACAAATATGGGAGTGGAATTAAGAGAATTTTGATTTTCAGGTTTACGCGTATATTGGATGACAAACTAAACTATGTACTCCCTCCAATCCTGCTTTAGCAGTTCCATTAACTTTTCTGCCTTTATTTTTATAAAAATAATAAAAAATAGATAAACAGAAAGAAATAGTAAATTAAGAGAGAAGAGTCTTATCTGCATTATTATCTCTCTTATTTTACCATTTCTCCATTTTAACTATTTTTTATCATTTTTACAAAAAGATGGCAGAAAAGTCAATGAGACTTGTCTTTTTTTTATTTTACCATTTATCCACTTTAACTATTTTTTATCATTTTTACAAAAAGATGGCAGAAAAGTTAATGAGACTGCTAAAACGGGACGGATGGAGTATCTCAGAATTTGTATGATGTTTGATTTGTGGATTAAATTTTATAAATTAATTCTGGATAGAAATAATTTAATCTTAATTGGATAATTTGTAACAATGAGTCGTGTCAATAGAATGCCACATACTTAGGGCCCGTTTGATAAGTGGCGTGAGATATGCCCAAGATAGGGCCTGATCAAGATTTAGATCCATATTATGAAACAAATTGATTTTACTTTAATACGTTTGGTAAGCTATTTAAATAATTAATTATTGGTGACTTGGGTTTGATAGGGTATATCAAGTAAATAATACTCCCTCTGTCCCACAAAGATTGTCCCATTTTTCTATTTCGGTCTGTCCCATTTCACTTTTTACCATTTTTGGTAGTGGATCTCATATTTCACTAACTCATTCATACTCACATTTTATTATAAAACTAGTATATAAAAGTAGGACACACATTCCACTAACTTTTTAAACTCATTTTCCATTATATTTCTTAAAACCCCTGTGTCCGGTCAAAATGGGACAATCTTTGTGGGACGGAGGGAGTATGTATTTACAAATTTGTCCTTCTAAATTGTATATCTCCATCCGCTGCTTAGAAATAAATTCTCCATCTTCAAAAACCTAAAATGGGACATATTGATCAAAATCAGCCATAGCTAAAACACAGCGGCTGTTAGCTTGACTAATGTGGAACAAATTAACATTGAGATCAATAAAATCACAAAAAAACTTCGCAGAAAGTCACCTGCTCGAAAACCTCATAGATGCGAGCTGTAGATCTCCCCTCCCCCCCCAAAAGAAACCCAACTCATTTGACCATACCTCTATTTCAAAATTTTCAACATATAATATAATCATATCGGCTTTCCTCTTCTTCGCCGGTGGAACGAACTTTACAAATGAGGAAATAAAGGGAGGTACACATTTCTTGATCCAAGAATGAAAATTTTGGAATAGGTGCAGTGCATAAAATAAAAAGATGTCAGTGTGCAACGGCAGTAATATTTTATTTCTGGGTACACAAAATCAGGCAGATTTGTATCTCTACAAAATTGTAAGTACATATCAATTCATTTTTAGTCCATTTCAGCGGGCCGAGATAGGCCATACCCAAAAACAAGGGCTGATGTGGTAGGCTAAATAGACTATCAAACGGATGGAAATATGAAGATACGTATCTAACAAGCCCTTGTATTATTGTTATCAATCATAAACTCTTTTTCTTTAGAGGAAATTGAGTAATTTAATTGACGGTAAGCTTCTCATAGCATTTAATTACTTTAAAAAAATTCCGCAAACTTTGATGTTAACAAATAATATCATCATAAATGTTGCGAGCATTGACAGTTTCACGCAAAATCAATGAGATGCCAAATTTGATTTGATGAGGCACGTCGGAATATTAAGGGTGTATTCCCCGACCGATTCATTAAACGACATTATATTATTTGTTTAATATTTATAAATAAAATCAATTTTTTCAAATTTTCCCTCCGGTTTGCACCTCAAATCCATTAATATCGAAATCCTTTACACATGCGACAGATGTAATGACTGATTTAACCAAAAACTTGAACACGCCATCTTACGCAGTGTCAGTGACCGTCCAGGTATCAACCGACACAGGGACCCGCCTTTCCACCCCACCCGACTTAAAGTTTGTCCGCTCGGCGGTCCACTATTTTTGTTTACTTTTAACACCCTAATTTTCATCTACAAACACACTCATTGTTGCAGAGTTTTGGCGCACGGCTCGTGTTTGACATTCGCCCCATGGCCTATAAAGCAACATAGAGGAAGGACAGGGAGACAACTGCACCGCCTAATGCACCTCTCCCCACAAGTGATCCAAGTGAGCCATTTTATTGGGGAGGCGATGATGTTTCAGACATACAAGTCAACCATTTTATTGACCCTTCGACGTTGTCCAAGACTGAGTGCCTCCGCAGTGAAAAGATGATCACATGACTGAAAAAAAGTTGGAGCTTAATCAGATTGTAGTTTAGATAATTTAAAAATTATGTTGTATGAAGTAGTTTCCATTTTTCATATGATAATTGTCAAAAATGTGTTGTGGTGGGTGGGCTAGTTGCATGTGTTGGGGCTAAAATGAAAAATGCTAATGTGACAACTAAAAGCTGGAGTTATGACTGAAATATGAGGTATGTATTGCGGATGTCCTAAATTGCTTAAAATGAAAAACTTAAGCGTTCGAATAATAAAAAAATTGGGTATCTGTATTAACCTTTGAAATCACGAACTTTGATTATATTAGTATCTTAAATGCGTACTCCTAAAAACTAGTTAGAAAAGTCATTAATTTTAACATTATATTGTGGTCATTTTCCCAAATTAGCTTTTGCTTAAATAAAATCTAATGTGCATGTGAGAGTGTCTAATGGACGAAAATAATATCATTTGGGTCTAAGGTGACGAGTTGGAATGTGTAACTCATATAAATGTATAAAATGAAATCAATTTTCCATTTTTTCACAAAATCAAAACCTTTCTTTTCACTTTTCAAGTTCTCATTGTTGTATGTCGTCTGCTCTCAAATCCACTTATCTCTTTCTTCCAGAAAACGATGTCTCCACTACCGATTCCTCCACCCACGACCTCCTCGTCCACTATGTCTATTCCAGGGGAGATCACTACCCCAATTCCTAGCTTGGAACAATACCATACACCCTCAAGACTCAAGAGTCATCCAAATCCACTTCTGCGACTTTCCCATTGGGCCAAAAAACTTCCACATGTTTTAAAAATAAAAGATGAAGATTTGAGAATAAGCTCTTTTGACTACTTATTCATGTGATGGAAGATTGCTCCGACTCTGATGACTACAGCTTGTGTATTTCATTTCATTAATGCATATTAAAGTGTTCATAGTAATATTCTTAAATTGTTGTTATGAAATGCATCTTGAATCAGTCCAAAAAAACTCTAGACAGAGGCATTCACTTTCTGAATATTACATCTGTTTAGGTCTCATGTGTCTAATCAAAGGGGAGAATTATTGATGTACCTTGTTTTAAAATTTCTGAAAATATCTTCTCAACCTTAATCCTAACCTATAATTTATAATTTTAGTTCCAAATCATGTTAGTTACCATCTTGATCGTTGTTTTGAGTTTTAATTACATTTATTTACTGTATTTGTATATGTACATTATTTTCTTATGATTTTTGATAGTAAAAATACCCCTGTGTTTTATCAACAAAATTAACCTTGAATGAAGAACACCAACTATATTTTACTACTAATTGCTTATATCAAATTCAAAATCATTAATTACACAGAAGGTGCAAAATGAGGTAATTTGACCACTTTCAATCTTACACCGCAGCAAGATTTTTTTTAAAATTGATTTTTGTTTTTTTAAAAAAGAAACGATATTCATCTATAAAATTATTTTTGAAAATTCACTATGTCAGGCGTTATTCTTCCAACAAAATGGAACCAATATTGGCAAAAATCTAAGCATGGATCAATCAATAATTGCAAAGATGGTTGTTAAATCCAGAAGCATTTCACATTTAGTAGTGACATTCAGCAGTAATAATTAGGAAAACACTTGATCGCGGCTATCCTATAACTGTGACTACAAACACGCCCATGCTTTTAAAAGGGGGAAAAAGAGGTGAAAGATTGAAGCTTGAAAATTGAAAATTGCAGATTGCAGAATGAAGAAAATGCGATTGAAGAAGGTAATGCGGAATTGGCCGAATTGGGGAAGCTCAGGAGGAGGGAGAAGAGAGAATCGGGGGGAGGAGAGAGCCACGTGTCGAGGCGGGAGTGGAGGAGGGGATGAGGGCTCGGTTCCCACAGCATTACATGATGCCAGTTTGTGTGTAACCCCCAAGTCCTATGACCCCGGCGAATCATAATTTGTATTCCTCTTTCTCTCTCTACATCTCTCTATCTCTATCTACTTTTATTTCTGCCCCTCTTTCTCTCTCTCCCCCCCTTAATCTCGTTTCTCATATACCCTACCCCCCTTTTTCTGCTTCACTCCACCGCACCCGCAATTCCCATCACTTGTTATTCGTGAAGGGGTAGGAAAGATTTCGTTTTTATTTGTTTCTGCGAGTTTTTGATCCACGCCTCAGATTAGGTGACTGCTTCTTTCTTTCTGGTATACTGCTTTTTTCGAGTATTTCAACCGCAATCTCAGCTCAATATTGTTTCTTTGCAGCATATGATTTCTTGCAATATTGGCCTTTGCATGTCTTTGATTGATTTTTAGCTACGATCAATTTCAGTGTGTAGGTGATTCTTGATTAGACAATGAGGGATTTGGTTTCTGCATTTAGGTTATACTTCATTAGTGTGGGAAGGGGCTTTTTTAATCTGACTTAAATGAAATGCATTGTTGAATATGTGGATCCTGGTCCTAGATTACCTCATCTATTGTTATTCTCTTCAGGGTTGAACAAATTTAAAGTCTTTTTGTTTATATGTTACGATGACTTTTAGATTACATGAAAAGTTTCATGCTTTATAGTTCCCTATATAGACCTATTCAATTGTTGGAATATTCTGTAAGTGAATGAACTTTGTGCTGTTGTAAAAGTAGAAGAGCCCAGTTGTGTTTTTAGGTTTAAGCCTGCCGAGTCAATGCTTTCGATCAATGTCCGACAGCTATGTTGTTCCGCTGCAGGTCATAAATGTATTGGCAATGAAGGAAAATGGTTCAGAGAATAGTACCATGCTTAATAGAAACTGGGTGTTGAAACGCAAGCGTAGGAAGCTTCCATCCGGCACAGTTAAGTCTCATGACAGTGAGAAAGTCTTCAGACCTGTAAGATTCTCATCCACTACTAGATTAAAGAATGGCCAAGAAGAGAGCGATAATCTAGAGCAGAATTCTGGGAAGAGAAAAGGCAATGACGGGGTTAGTGGAATTTTCATTTCCTTTTTTACTTCTTTATGTGTTGTTTCCATATAGTGAACCTGATTTGAAGTTAAGGAGATAAGAATGTTCTCTATTAGATGCAAAAAAAAATTCTTGGGACAGCTGAATTTACTCTTAGACAAAGGAATTTTATTTTTTATTGAATTTAATGTACTTATAAAATAACTGTTTGGCTACGTTTTTTGCATTAATGTTTCTGAGATTTATTGCCAATTGCATTCAAATCTTTATGATATTACCCCAATCTGGATAGTACAGTTGTATGAAAACTATTGGACTAGATGTCATGCATCTTTGTTTTTATTGTACAGTATTATTACGAGTGCGTAATCTGCGAACTTGGTGGAAAGTTGCTATGTTGTGATAGCTGTCCCCGTACATATCATCTTGAATGTTTAGACCCTGCTTTGAAGGTATGTTATTGAATAGCATGTTTCCAAAGATTGTTAAACATTTATTTCTTTTTTGCTTCATTTACTATTTTGAATTTTGTAGCGCATTCCAACTGGTAAATGGGAATGCCCAACCTGCGTTCAGCAACATTCTTGTGTGGAGAGCATGAATCATCTGGATCCTGTTTCAAAACGCGCACGGACAAAAATCATTATTCGTAAATCAAAGACCGAGGCTGAACCATCTGCAACTGACAAGGTAACCGAGACATTTGATGCTCCAACTCTTCGGAAGAAACGGAATTCAGATAAAGGAAAATCTCCTGCATCACGTCGTAGCCAAACAACTGAGAAATTGGATTCTCCATCCAATGACTTATGCCATAACGAACAGTTAAATCCAGCTCAAGATGGCTTTGTGGATGCTAGTTCATCTCATGATGTTAATGAAAAAGAGCAAGTTTCTCATGCACTTGTACAAGCGGTGAACATGAAGGCTTCCGTTAAGGGATCATCGTCGAAGAAAAAGAAGTCAAAAATGAATGTAGAATCTACTGATTTAAATCCTGAGGCATCTCCTGAAAATATTTCACCCGGAAGGAAACCTGTTCTTGCACTGGAAGCTGCTAGCCCAGCAACCAGAAAGAGAAAGCGAAAATCGTATTCTTACAATACTGAAAAGAGTCTTAAAATGATTAAGGAAAAATCTGGTTCCAAACCTTCTAAAAAAGGACTGGTCAAAGTCGGTGTTCAACGTTCAGGCACTTCAAAATCAAAGGGAAAATTTAAGATAGCTGGTGAAGATACTTCCTCAACTAATCATGATATTAGGGCAGCCACGGCTGGTGTTCTTCCGAATGATGAGGTCTTTTGCTTTCTTATATCATGATTCACTCTCACTACAAATGTGGATACGGCATCCTTAATTCTTTATGATATTTCATGCTGAAACCTGTGCTTTTATAGAAGTACAAACCCATATTGAAAGCCTTCTTGTTTTGTACAGGGCTTGAAGAATAAATAAAAAACCATGGGACTTAGAGTTCTCTTCTTAATACTCTCATTCCAAGTATCTATATTAAAATTTGAAATCCACCTTAAATGTAGGGATGGTAGTGGACAATCCCATGTTGTGTTTTCTCCTTATTATATCTATTAAAATAATGTCAAATGCTTGAAAATTAATTATAATGATGATACATATCAATTAGTTGTTGAAAAGACAAAATATTCTGATTTGAGAAAACTGAGGTTATGCCTAATACGGTTGTTTTAGTTTACAATAAAAAGCAAGGTCAAAAGATAACAATTAAATTTGGGTTGGGAGTCTGATTATTAGCAGTAAGCGTCCTTAGCGACAGACTTCCATTTTGAGCTGAACCTTTCTGCTAAAAATGCATCAAAATCAAGCATGATGCGGAAACAGTATGATTTGTGCGAAATTTCCTAAGTTCGTTGCATATAAGGGTTTATTCACAATATTCGTTTCCCCTCTGCATTTTACCTAGTCGTCAACTCGGTGTTGTTCCTACAGTCAATGTGTCTCTAAATGTTATGATGCATCTTGTTGTTGTGGATGTAAATGTTTTTCTTTTTTAATTTACCCACAAGTATTAATATAGATATGCTGCGTGCTTTTCGGGTTCATCAAATGATATGATTCTTTTAATGCAGGACGTCACTGAAGAAGCAGCTCACGATTCACTTGAATCACAAGATGCTGTAAAAATCAACATTGAACTAGAAACTGCTACTGGAGTACATCAGGTTTGAAGGATGAGAGTCATGAGTCTTGTAGCAAAAGAGTTTGATATTTCTCAGATGCCTGTTTTATTCTTATCCTGGTCCAACTATAACAGTGACTGACATTTTATCTTCAATTTTCTTATTATTTTATAATACCAGGTTGATCGTGTTGTTGGCTGCCGAGTTCGTGGTGATAACACTGATTCTGGTTGTAATGTGGTGGTCAATACTACAGATTCTTTGGTTGCAGAAGATGTGAATAAATCTGAAGAACATTTCAGCTGCCAAAGGCCTTTGGACGGAGGAAACATAGCTGAGGATCTTCATGATGCTACTAATTGTTCTGATGAAGGGAGGAAGGCAGAAAATGGTTCGAATAAAGATAAGCTACAAGTATACAAAAGGTCAGCAACCAAAGAATGTAAAGGAAAAAAATTGATGGATTCCATGAGTGGAGAAATTGAAGGTTCTGATTCCTTTGTACTGGAAAACAAAAGTCAAGATGACAATAGCTCATGCACCAATGCAGCAGAAACTTCCAAGAAGGTTCCAGAAGGTGAGAAGACTGATATGGTGTTGGACACATGTCTAGGTAATGATGATCAGAATGACAGTCAAAATCCTGGGATTTCAAAGAATTGTAAGACTGATGATGCTGCTGATGATAATGGTAGCAAAAAAGAGGTTGGAAAGGACATGAGAAAGAACTATGCTCTGAAAAGGAAACTTGTAGACTCTTGTTCAGCTGTCTCATATGAGTTTCTGGTCAAGTGGGTTGGCAAATCTCATGTCCATGACACTTGGATTCCTGAATCTGAACTGAAAGTTCTAGCTAAGCGGAAGCTGGAGAATTACAAGGCAAAGTATGGAACAGCTATGATGAACCTATGTAAGGAACAATGGAAGACACCACAGCGAGTAATTGCTACAAGGGCCTCGGCAGATGGTGTAACTGAAGCATTTGTAAAGTGGACATGTCTTCCTTATGATGAATGCACTTGGGAAAGAATGGATGACCCCATTTTTGCAAAGTCAAGTCACTTGATTGACTTGTTCTTCAGGTTCGAAAGGAAAACATTGGAGAATGATGCTACACAGCTTGACTCTAAGCGAAGGAAGGGTGATCTACAAATTAATGAAGTCATTAATCTCACTGAACAGCCTAAAGAGTTGGCTGGAGGTTCTTTATTTCCACATCAGCTGGAAGCACTAAATTGGCTTCGCAAAAGCTGGCATAAATCCAGAAATGTGATACTAGCTGACGAAATGGGGCTTGGGAAGACTGTGTCGGCCTGTGCTTTCCTATCATCATTGTATTTTGAGTTTAACGCTACACTTCCTTGTTTGGTCTTGGTTCCTTTGTCTACAATGCCCAATTGGATGTCAGAATTTGCTCTATGGGCGCCTGAGCTCAATGTTGTGGAATATCATGGTAACACTAAGGCAAGAGCCATAATACGCCAATATGAATGGCATGCTCGTAATCCTGCTGGATCAAATGAGAAGTCTTCTGCATTCAAATTCAATGTTCTTTTGACTACTTATGAAATGGTTCTATGTGATTCCTCTTATCTACGTGGAGTTCCTTGGGAAGTTCTTGTGGTTGATGAGGGTCACCGGCTGAAAAATTCTAGCAGTAAGTTGTTTGGCTTGCTGAATATGTTTTCCTTCCAGCATCGAGTATTGTTGACTGGTACTCCGCTTCAGAACAACATTGGAGAGATGTACAATCTGCTAAACTTTTTGCAGCAAGATGCATTTCCTTCGCTTGCTTTATTTGAGGAGAAATTCAATGATCTAACAACTGCAGAAAAGGTGGAGGAATTGAAGAAACTTGTTGCTCCTCATATGCTGCGGAGATTGAAAAAGGATGCTATGCAGAATATTCCCCCCAAGATAGAACGAGTGGTTCCTGTTGAGTTGTCATCTATTCAGGCTGAATATTATCGCGCTATGCTTACAAAGAACTACCAGATATTACGTAACATAGGAAAAGGCGCTCCTCAGCAATCAATGCTGAATATTGTAATGCAGTTAAGGAAGGTATGCAATCATCCTTATCTCATGCCAGGCACTGAGCCTGAATCCGGATCAGTGGAATTTCTTCATGAAATGAGAATAAAAGCATCTGCTAAGCTGACTCTGCTGCATTCTATGCTTAAAATATTGCACAAAGAAGGCCACCGAGTTCTTATCTTTTCACAGATGACGAAATTACTTGATATCCTTGAAGACTATTTGTCTATCGAATTTGGGCCTAGGACATATGAGAGGGTAGATGGCTCTGTTTCTGTGACTGAACGACAAGCTGCAATTGCACGTTTTAACCAAGACAACAATCGATTCGTGTTCTTGTTATCAACACGATCTTGTGGCCTTGGCATCAACTTGGCAACTGCTGATACTGTTATTATATATGATTCTGATTTCAATCCACATGCAGATATCCAGGCTATGAATCGAGCACATAGAATAGGACAGTCGAAAAGACTTCTTGTTTACAGGCTTGTTGTGCGTGCAAGTGTTGAAGAGCGTATCTTGCAGCTTGCAAAGAAAAAGCTGATGCTTGACCAACTCTTCGTCAACAAATCGGGATCGCAGAAGGAGGTGGAAGACATCCTAAAGTGGGGTACAGAAGAACTTTTTGGTGATTCACCTTCCATGGCTGGAAAAGATGGTGAAAACAACAGCGATAAAGATGAAGCACCTGCAGAGATAGAACCAAGTAGTAAGAGGAGAACTGGTGGCCTCGGGGATGTATACAAAGACAAATGTGCTGATGGAAGTACCAAGATTGTGTGGGATGAAAATGCCATTCTGAAACTGCTGGACCGCTCAAACCTTCAGTCTGGTTCACCAGAAAATGCCGAATCAGGATTAGAGAATGACATGCTTGGTTCAGTTAAGGTGTTAACCAGCAACCTATTTCACAGTGTTCCTCCCTTTGTCACTTCTATCTGCACTAACAGTCTTTTCCCTTACACTTTCTATTTCTTTTATTCAGTCACTAGAATGGAATGATGAGCCTATAGAAGAACAAGCTGGAACGGAAGCAGTCCCTTTGGAAATCAATGACGCAAGTGAACAAAGTTTTGAAAAGAAAGTTGATAGTTTGGTCGTCGTTAATGAAGAAAACGAATGGGACAAGCTTCTGCGAGTTAGGTGAGGAATTTGTAGTATGTTTTGATTATTTAGTCATGTATGGTATCCATGCCTGCTACTTCTCTGTGTCTCATACATTTTTAGTCTCTTCATCTACGACAAAGATTTGTGAGGGAAGGAACATAAAAAGTATTCAAAAAGTTAGTGGAGCCTTATTTATGTAAATTTTCATGATATAATATCATCAAATGCATTTAAACTTGTTTTAGAATTAACAGGAAGAAGGTATGCAGCCATGACAAATAACAAAATAGAAATGCTTACATCAAGTCGTCAAAAGGATAAAGCATTCACTAATCCTGCTAATTAAACCCTCATTAATTTCTCAATACCTAAGCACTGCAGATACCCTCTAACCCCCCTTAACCCCAAACTATAAGTTTAATTAGTTTCTCCAGGATTAAATCTTTTGGCCTGTCTTGGATAATTGCTTTCTAATTTTGTAGATGGGAGAAATATCAGAATGAGGAGGAAGCAGCTCTAGGTCGTGGGAAACGCCAAAGAAAAGCTGTTTCTTACAGGGAGGCATACGTAGCTCATACTACTGAAGCACCCAATGAAGTATTACCTCTCTCTCTCTCTCTGATGCTGCTAGTTAAACTTACTTGTATTTTTAGACTTCAGTGAATGGTCATGTTTACTTTCTTTATGCTAAAGCTCTTAGCTTGAAATATATTTTGCTAGTTATGAATAGTGAGTGTAGAATTGTCTCACTAGTAACTGTTATTCTGTGGTATGATAGAATGGAGCTGATGAGGAACCAGAGCGTGAACCCGAGCCTGAGCGTGAGTACACACCGGCAGGACGGGCTCTAAAAGAAAAATTGTGAGTTTTTCATAGTTAAATAGCATACATTTGTTTCTTACTAATTTTTATCGTATTGATTGTGTTTGATGCTTTTATCACGTTTAGTTAGTTCGGCTTCTTAGTTAATGCGAATAAGTTGTTTTTGTCTTTATTTCTGATGTAAATTTATTTATGACAACGTAACAGACTGCTGTGCTTGTTTGGCTACACATAGAGTGCACAGGATTGCACAAGTTTGAATCTTGCTATTTGTAGGATTAAATGACTTATGTAAATTCAACTACAAACTTATTTTCTGTTTTGTGTAATGTCTTCATTAAAATGGTATCCTTATTTTGCTCAAGATCAGTGGAAAATCGTATAAATCTGATATGTTCATTTTTCAACAGTACTAAACTTCGTCTGAGGCAAAAGGAAAGATTATCCAGAAGGGATGTGGCTGAATCTTCAACTCCAGTTCAGAGACCAGATGGTGTAGTCTTAGTACCTAATGCCCATGAAGACAGTCAAACGGCTACTCAATCTCGGTGTGCTGAAGAAAAACCTACAATTGTTGATGTGGACAACAACAATCGCAATCAGCTAGTAGGACGCAACAGCATGACTGATTCAGCCTTGAAGTTGGGAAGGATGTCGAAGCAGAAAACTAATTTTCCTCTGGAATTTTCTCGGAATTATGATCAGATGCAGGGCACTAGCTCAATAGATGCGATGCGCAACAACTTGCTGCCAGTTATAGGATTATGTGCACCAAATGCTCCAAACAACATGGAGAAGCTGCACCGTAAAGCCCCAAGACCTTACCGGCAATTCAAGCAAGGTATTGGGCTAGATTTTCCCTTACCCTCTTCCTGTTCTGCCTCTGGCCCGTCAAATGAAATCAGCGACAAAGTTAGCGAGATGGCTCCGTATTTGTTACCCGATCTTTTACCTGGAACTTCTCAGGCGCCGAGCAAGAGTGATCTCCCTAGATATCCACCCTTTACTCCAGTAAGTAAATATCTTTACATCTGTCATGTTTAGTTATTTATTCAAATGTAATCCGAGTTGCGTCTTTTCTGCAGCATTCTTTGAATATCCTTAAAGGTAAAGGGACTATGATGGAGAACTCGGGGAATGCAGGCAGTATGTTTTCTGATTTTCAAGAAAAGATGCTACTGCCCAAACTGCCTTTTGATGAGAAGTTGCTGCCTAGATATCCATTTCCGGGTGCAAACATGCTGAGTGCAGCTCCTGATATGTTTCCAAGCTTATCATTGGGATCGAGAGTTGCAGAGCCGTCTGAAGCTGCCCATAACAATCTTCCCATGCTGCCATTGTTTCCCAATCTCAAATTCCCACCAGATCCATCAAAATATAGCCAACAAGAACATGAGATGCCTCCGGCATTCGGTACAAGTCAGATGACACCTCCATTCTCGTCTTTTCCTGAAAACCACAGGAAGGTTCTAGAAAACATCATTATGAGAACTGGAGCTGGATCAAACAGCATGCTGAAAAAGAAATCTAAGTTAGATATCTGGTCCGAGGATGAGCTTGATTCTCTTTGGATAGGCGTACGTAGGCATGGAAGGGGCAATTGGGAGGCTATGATACAGGATCCGAGGTTGAGGTTTTCAAAGTATAAAACAGCTGAGGATTTGGCAGCAAGGTGGGAAGAAGAACAACTGAAGGTCCTAGATGTGCCAGGGCTTCCTACACTGAAGCCGCCTCCACCTCCCAAGTTTTCTAATCCTCTGTTTTCTGGAATATCTGATGTGATGATGGCACGGGCACTGCACGGAGCTTCCTCAGATGGAATGATGGCACAGGCATTGCACGGTACAAAGTTCAATGGGCCAATGAAGTTCCATCCACACGTAACAGACATGAGATTGGGCCTTGCTGGTCCATCATCCGCTGCACCGCATTTAGAACCATCTGATGCACCTCCTGTGAATTGGCCGTTTCCCCGTGATTTTTTTGCTGGAAACATTGACAGACCATTTGGTTCTTCTGGTGCACCTATGGATTCACCATTTCTGCTGAACTCACTAGGCACTAGTTGCTTGGATCCTCTTGCAATGCTGCAAAGAATGAAGCAAAGGGATGCGGCAGCTGGTCTGGGAATTATGCCTGGCCTTAATAGCGCGGGAAGCACTGACCCTGCACGTTCTATTCCAGTTCTTGATGACAACATTCAAAATCTTTCCAAGTCTAAAGGAAAGGAAGAGGCTACTGGATTTACATCACTGAAAGGGAAACTGCCTCATTGGCTTCGAGAAGCAGTGAATGCTCCTGGTAAATCACCAGAGCCTGAGTTGCCTCCTACTTTATCCGCAATAGCACAATCTGTCCGTGTGTTATATGGTGAAGGCCCATCTCAGATTCCTCCATTTTTCGTCCCCGGACCACCTCCACCTAAACCCATGGATCCTCTGCATGGATTGAAAAAGAATAAGAAGAAGAAAAAGAAAAAGAAGAAGTCACACAGCCCTAGAGAAGACGTTGCCTCGATCTCTACAGCTCAAGTGCCCGAGCAGGCAATATCAGAGACTTCAGGTTCGGGGTTCCCCATGACTGAGGTCGATCCAAGCATGACAGGTCTCAACTTGGAAACAAGTCAGCCATCATTATCTGCACCAATTCCTCCCAAGAGACTATCACCTTCTCCTGAAGTTCTTGAATTGGTACCTACCTGTCCGGCCCCTGGCCTGCCTCCCAGAACACACACTGACTGCATGGAACCCAAGGCAGATGCTTTTGTTAGTGAACAAGAAGAAAAAGAGGAATCTGATACCCCAGTCACAGATGTGAGAGAGAAAGCACCTATCTTGGAAGAAGAGGCTGCAGGACATGGCGATTCGTTGCAATCGCAGTTGGAGCCCGACAAGGAGGAGGAGGGTGTATCTTCAGAAGGGACAATATCAGATCATCCTGATAGCTGCGATGAAACCTAGATGATGGCCCCTTATCTAGATACTAATCATTTTTGCAGTGGAGTTTCTGATTTTACTGTATTTATAGAGGAGGTATTTTGATGTAGAGTTTTATTGTAAGATAGGAAAAAAATGTAGATTGGTGGCGTTATAGTATTTTATACCAAAATTGAGATTGCTTAGGTTGTGTTCATTAATCTAGCTGGTAGGTGCACCTCATTGCAGATTCATAATGTCAAATTGCTCTTATTTCATCTGAGTTAAGTCCCTTCTGTTTGTGTTTTTTGCTACACATTTTATTTTTCCAACTGCCTCCTGCATGATTTGTGAAAACCAAAGTTATACATTATTGGTTATAATGTGTCATTTGTTGCTTGTCCTGTTCTCACAAGGAGTTGAATCTATATGCCAAAGTAGGTGGAGTTAATTTCAATCTACCTAATATTACTTCCACAAAACAAGCTACTCATCAAGAGGACCGACAAGATGAGCCAATGTGACACCAAGAGGGCCAGAAGAGACCGGAAGATGAAGCAGCATAAGGTGTGGATACTCTGGGACGACCTCGACTCTACACTGGGTGAAGATTAACCAATGAGTCGCCACACAAGTAATATTGGAATCATTATCTCTATTCCTTAAGATGTCGTTCGGGACAGCATCCAAGTTGTTCATCCGCGTCTCACGTGCCTAAAGATGACCCTCGGATTTGCCCGATGCACAAAAATGGATTCTTCTTTTTTGTTTTCTAGATTTCTATTTTTTTTGTTTTCTAGATTTCTATTTTTTTGGGTTTGGGATGCAAGTTGATCATCTTGTTTGTATTGATATTAGTATAACGCAGTTTGACCTGGTCGCACGAATGACAAACGATTTAATTTTGTGAAACTAAATAATACAGAATCCATCTACGTTTCGAGTGGATGATCATGGGATGTTCATATTTTCAAAATCAATTTCCAGTAAAGTGAGAAATAATGAATTAATATTTGTCACTATAATATAGAGCTATGAGATTGATTAATATGTGTTATTTAATCCCACATTAGAAAAATAGTGTTCAATGAAATTGAAATTAAAAGACTAAAGTTTGCTTGTAATAATTAAGAGCACAAGTGATGGGCTGTAAAGCCCACATGTGTGCACCACGTAGCTCCCACCTCGTCGAGGCCAAGGTCGTGGACCTTGGGTGTTCTTGGGCATGGGCTTTATCCAAGCTCATCTTAATCATATTAGAGCACAAAAATGGACAAACATTAAATCTGAATGATCCAAATCCTACCAATGACATATGGTAATTCTATATATGTGTCCTGCCATGTATAATAAACCAGATTCATACGCGCATACTAAGATGACCTAGGAAGTGAAAAAGTTGTCTAGGTGCATCATGATCCGCACATGCCCGACACGCCTCCATGAAAGGCATCTGTGGCAACAGTCAGTGGCGGATCCAGGATCCGAAAACGGAAGGGGCAGAATATATAGTCCTAGCTTAAATTAGTGCGGACATAGCTATTTTTTTCGTAGTTCGGGGCGACGCCAGAGACAAACTGAGGGGACGGACATGGTACTTTTACGTCCCGATAAGGGGAAAATAGTCACACGGAGGGGGCGACCGCCCCCTCTTGCCCCCCTAGATCCGCCACCGGCAACAGTGTAACTCCATGCCGTTACACGGTAGTACTGATGGCAGAGCTGACTCTACATTTAATTTTGCAATCTTCACATGCAATAGCTTTGACCTATAAAGGATAGTCATTGATGCACTGTAGACTCCAATTCTTTGCATACATAACATACACTCTCCCTCACTTAGCATTTCTTAGTCAAAGTTCTACCCTCACCTCCCAAGTTCGCTGGAGCTTGTTTGTCAACGGCTTGTAGGCTAGATCATTTTCTGTGTGATGCATAACATACAAAGCAATCATTGCTGGGACAGTGGCGAAGCCACGTTGGGGGCAGGGGGTGCTGGGGATTGGTGCCCCTTGCACATCAGAAGTCATGCATAAACAAATAAATCATGCATCCAGATCTATTTGACTGATTATGAGATCAATTAACCACATGTTAAACAATCAAAATTGCATACAAGAATGCACATAAATCATGCTTTAAGGAATTAAACCCTAATTCATGATATTCTACGGATTAGGGTTACCGATCTGATTCTCCAAAGAATCGATGATTGTTTGTTCCTTCTCCACATGAAGATCTTCATACTCGACCATAAATCTTCTAATCTGTATCTCGAACTCAGATAATGACCTTTGGATGGGCAAAGCTTGTCAGAATCGAAAAGGGCTTGATTAGAAAGGAGATAGAATTTCAGATCGGGAGAGAACTGAAAAAACCGTTCACTCCGGAAGAGAGAACGCAAATTATAATTTATTAAATCTTAATCTCCTTCCTAATCTCCTTTTATATTGAGTTATAATGGGCCAGATTAGGGATCCAGGGAGGATGGACTTGGGCCAAACCTACTGGACTTTTACTAATTAAATTGAGCCCCAATTTAATACAAGTATAAACAGAATATTATTATCATCCACTATAGTATAATAACATTGATTGCCCGTCCAATCCCAATTTACGAATAATTCGGGCTTTACCTCTTTAATTTATTATTTCCGGTGTTTAAGATATAAATATCCATTAATTAATTTAAGTCTGCTATTTGACTTTAATTAATTAATATTTTTTTCCAAGAGTTGTCTAGTTCAAAATCTTTATTTATTATTCTAGAATAAATTCCAACCTGCCGGGTTTCTGAATAATAAAACCTTTTTCGAACACCTCTTAAAGATATTATCAAACTGGACTCACCCAACACACGATTCATTGCAATAACAATACTAGCACCTCTAGACATTGATCACCACTACCCAAGATATCATGATTCTTGGATTGCGAAAAATCCGCACGATTTGATAAATCAAAGTAGTGCATAGTCAATATCGTATGCTCAATGTTATATCAACAATGATTAAGAAATAACAATCACCGAAACCTCGTCTTTCAGTAAATAGCAAGAAAGACTTATCTCAACTGTTAGATCCTTCTGTGCTATACCACACCAGTGTTGTTTATTTCCTAAGGTAAGGATGATGGGGTTAGGAGCCCCTTGCACATCGGAAGACTTGTACAAAACAAATAAATCAGACGTATGATCTATTTGACCGATTATGCGATTAATCAATTCACATGTTAAACAGATAATTGCATGCTAGAACGCAAATAATTCATGCTCAAAGAAAGTAAATCCTAAAACATGAATTCTACGGTTTAGAGTTACCGATTTGATTCTCCAAAGAATCGTCGATTGCTCGCGCCTTCTCCACGATGATCTTCAATACTAGACCACGGATCTTCTCTCTGGTTCCCGAACTGTATCTCGATATCAGGGTGGGCTGATCTTATCAAAATATTAGGACTCGAATAAAGAAGACAGAAGAAATCCTTTTGGAAATAGGTGAAGAATTCGAAATCCTCCACAGCTGGAGAGTTTGAAATTTTCGAAAAAAATTTGAGAATAAAAATTGTAATCATTCTGTCTCCTTTATTCTCCTATTTATATTAAGTTCCTTTTGGGCCCAGACAGGGATCTATGGAAGGTTTTGGATATGGGCTCCCCCAATTAGCTTTTTACTAATTAAATTGAACTCACAATTTAATACAAGCTTATATTGGAATATTATGAGCAGCCACTACAGAAGTAATATTGAACTCTCCCCATCCAAATCCGAAATTACAAGTAATCCGGGTTTCCACTTTTATTATTTATTTCCCGCGCTTAAGATATAAATGTCCATTAATTAATAATGTCTACTATGGATTTAATTAATTAATATCTTATTAATTCCAAGAGTGGACTTAGCAAGAAACATTTATTTATTATTCATAGAGTAATAAAACTCCAACTGGCCAGTTTTCCGAATAATAAAACCTTGTTCGAGCTCCTCTTGAGGACATTATCAAACGAGACTCACCTCGCGCACGTTTCAACATAATAGCAATCCTAGCACCGCTAGATATTAATCACCACTACCCAATATATCGGGATTATTGGGTTGCGAAAAACCCGCACCATTTGATAAGTCAAAGTAGTGCATAATCAATACCGTATGCTCAATGCTAACATATGTAGATTAAGAAATAGTATTTTATCAAGACCTAGTCTTTCGGTAGATAGCATAAAGACACGTCTTGCTGTTAGATCCGTTCAGTGCTATACCACACTAATGTCATCTTATTTCAGTAAGGCTTAGAAATATGCGGACTGACATTGCAACCTTTCACGATAGGTAGCCAAAGCCTATCTAGGTTGTGAAATTCTTCTTTTTCTTTTGCAAAGCATTGCATAGATCTGACCGTGTTACCTTAAAGTGGACGACGCCCACAACCGGTCTACTAAGCAAAAGACTTAGACTTTGTTTACTTCTTATGCATTTAAATGTTTGTAAAACATCTTATAAATGCACAAGCAAACACAATGTAATAATACTAGTGATTCTATTCGTGCGGAACTGCTCGAATAATACTGAATCGGGTTAAAAGTGGATTATAGAGTTTTACGTATACAAGCAAGATTCTATTCGCGCGAAACTGCTCGAAACATGCTTTTCAGTATACCAAACCTAACAAAGGAAACATGCGGACTGACACTGCAACCTTTCACGATAGGTTGCCAAAGCCTATCTAGGTTGTGAAATTCTATTTCTCTTCTACAAAGGACCGACTGCGTCACCTTCTGTGAACATCGTTCACGACCAATTTACTATGCAGAAGAATCAGTCTTATTTGCTTCTTATACATTTAAATGTTTGAGAAACATCTTATAAATGTACAAGCAAACATCAATGCGATAAAATTACTTATTCTCGCCTTGGGTTAAAAGTGGATTGTAGAATATATTGAATACAAGCAATTTTATCCGTGCAATATGCTCGAAATATGCTTTTCAGTATACCAATTCTAACAGGGGGGGCCCTGGTCCCCCCACCAACTTTTTTCTTGCCTATATACTCCCTCTGTTTCTTTATAGTTGAGGCGGAACTTTTCTGCACGGAGTTTTAGAAATGAATGTTGGGTGTGTTAAATAAATAGATAAAAAAGTAACAGAGAGGAAAAGGTAGAGAAAATAGAGTATAAAGTGAATAAAGTAGAGAGAATAAAGTAAGAAAGAGTAAAGTAAGAGAGAGAAAAAAGTTACCATATGTGGAAATTACTCAACTATGAAGAAACTTTTCGAAATGGCAAAATGACTCAATTATCAAGAAACGGAGGGAGTATTAAATACGTAGATAAACGTTCATGTGTGAATTCAGTGGCCTGGTTGGTTGGAAATTGCGTCTCTTGTCTAAATTGCCTAGGGATCGATTCCCATTTCCGGCAGTTTCTTCCTATTTTCCCTTTACTTTCTATTTATACCACTTTTTTTTTCTCTCTTCTTTCTATTTATGCAATTTTTGTTATTCTTTTTCAATTTATGCATCATAATGTGTATATTTTATTTTTCTTTGCTTTCTATTTTTTGGAATGTAATTTTTATTTGTTTTTTTTACACCACCTAATTATGCTAATTATAATTCCTTTTCATTTCCTAATTGTTTTCTTCGATCATTATAATCATAATAAAAAATAATTTTTGTATTCTATTTATTACTATAATTTATATTTTGTCGATATTTTCTATTGTGACATTTAAACATCATAAAAATTTCGTTTCCATCCATTATACTTATGTAAGAATTGAAAATATCAAATAATTGAGCTTCCAACGTCATGAACATCAAATCCTACAACTATTAATAGCAATTTGGAATCCCCATCGTAAAACTTCTGGCTTCGTCACTGGCTGGGGACATATCTGTATGTCCCCTAGAAATGCAATGGCAAATACAAGTATGCCCAATAGTTCACTCTCTAATATCCGTTTATGTTTTTTCAATGTTATTCGATACTCTTGTAAATATTTTAACTTGATCTAATAATGTATATATGCAGGTCTTCTGCTATGCAAGGGGCACCAAAACTCCATCAGAAATACTGAAATAGTGTTTGAAATGCATAATGAACAGAATGAAGCTGATTTTATTTTATGTAAAGACACTTTAATAAAGACATGCCAATAAAAATGGCCGTGTTCAATTTTATATTGAAACACACCAATAATGTTGGTGTTGTCACTCACCCTTTTTCTGTTTGAAAACTATATAAGAAAAAATGGCTCCCTTCCATATTTTCTATATTGAACCTAAAATCGAATTTTTTCTTGACTTATATTGGAAGAAAAAGTGGCAACGGAGGTTGGAAATGGTGATAGTAATACTATAAACTTTGTATTTTTGTCTACTGTTGAAATTATTAAGCCATCTTTCCCTAATTTCATTATTTAGTCATCTCATCTTTACATTTTATCTATTTTTTAACATTTATTCTTGGGTGAAATAGATAAACTTAGGTGGATGTGCATTTCCCCAGCAGAAATGCTTCTAGGTTTAAATAGTTGGAACGGTTACAAAAATATCTCTCCTTTCAACAAGTGGAAACCAAGTCATATTTCCAATGAAAAAAAATAGTTTTCTCCATTTTATTATTTTGTGTTGATATAAGATGTTTATTCTGCTATTTGCGTGGACTAGGATGACTTTAATGTTAGGACTTAGGACTAATAACGAGAGAGAAACTTATGATGGTTAGGTACTCAACTACTTTCAAAACCAATTAATTCAAACTAAGACGTCAAAGGTTATTTTTCTATAGATACTCAAATTTTCTTACACGCTTTCCAACTTTTATTAATTTAAATACATGAATTTTGAATTTCTGTTTTTCTCTTCAAATTATTTTTATTCCAAACTAAAACTGATCGTGTTCGTCGAGGATATCAGTTTAGCAAATTAAATTCGATCGATCATTGAACCAACATCATTTTTAATAAAAAAAAAGTATACACTAATGAGATATAATTTCCCAAATCGAACAAATCCTATCTATTATGTCATCGGATTAGGATATTATACACTTAACTTCAAATAGATACGTTTTCTCAAACAATTTTCGTAAAATATTAGTATAAAGTTTGCATATTGACAATACGAAAAAATATTAGTTTATATATTTATAAACACTGGTATTGTTCTCGGAAATTTAGGAGTACTATACTCTCAACCCTAATCATAATCACAACAGATTAATCGAGCTCAGATTATAATTCAATCTCAGTTACAGTCTTCCATTAAACAATGCCGTTTTAATGACTGGTCTAAATCGCCATATTTTCGACGAACATATAAAACTTTAATTTGAACAATATAATTTTAGATAAACACAGAAAAACTTAAATTCCATATATTTAGATTTTAAAAAACAAAAACTCATAAAAGTTCGTACATTTATATGGTAATTTTCATCTTCTATAATAAACAATGACGTATCAATTAATGGTCAAATTTGTAATGTTTTTGAAGAAAAATTTATTTCAGTGGAAAATCTATAATAACCCAAAATTCATATATTCACATTAAAAAATAGAAAAGATTAAGAATTCATGAATAAATACAAAATTACAAATAACCTAATTTAAATTCATACATGATTATATATGAATAATATTATGAGCGTTTGGTTTACAAGATTGTATTTCCGAATTAAATAGGTAAGATGTTTGGTTTATGAAATTAAATCACACAACCCAATCTTAAATGAATAATTATAAATAAGATAATTAGTCATAACTTAATCATCCACCTAAACTAATCTCACAGCTCAATCCTATATTATACTATTTTATCTAGAAAACCGACGGGCCAAATCCATGTGATTAAGATATACCATACACTCACTCAAACTCTTATCTTACTTCAAACAAGTAAGAATACCAATTTTCGTAAAATATTACAAAGATTGCATATTAACAATATGGGGAAATATATATTTTACAACTTACACGCTACAAACCACGACAAAGACGATAGAGACAAATATAGGGACATTTGATATAAATATTTAAAGTTGGCATGATAATATTGTTTTGCAAGAAAGCACCAATAATCTCTCGTTGGAAAACAAAAAACTGAAAAAGATTATGACTTGGTAAACTGAATCTAAAATCCCATTCTAAAATGAAAAGGGCTTTAGATAACGATCGAAATCTTCAATCTTTATTAATGGAAAATGGATTTTAAGTGCAAGACTTTGAAAATTGGGGGTAGGGAACGTAAAGATTGGATCTTTAATTCAATGTGTAATTGTGTATGACATTATGAATATTGGAATTACCTAATTAGATAGTTTTCTTTATGCCAGATTATTAACTGTGTGTAGTTATTTTCGAAGAGCTTACCAAATCAACACAGTAGTCTTCGTTAATTTCAGTTTCCTCCACCTTTCTCATGCTTTCTTTAATAAATTGGGAAGTAAATCGACATCTGTAGCTGCTACTCTTTCTCGAACGTCGCCGGGGACGATGGACCTTCAGCTGACCAGCGTCGCCGGCGAGGAGGATAGGCTGTTGGGCGCCTACGACGATGGGGATTCTGACAACTTGCGCAGGATTCAGGTGGGCGTGAGTGGGATGACCTGTGCAGCCTGCTCGAATTCTGTGGAATCGGCGCTGAGGAGCCTCGACGGCGTCGTCACGGCCTCTGTCGCCTTGCTGCAGAACAAGGCTGACATTTCATTCAATTCCTCCCTGCTTAAGGTCTCTTTGACTCTTTCAACTTTTCTTGGAATTTTATTCAATTTGTATGTGGCTGTCTCTGCAATAAGTTTTGAGCTCAAGTTTGTATGTGCTGTTGTTTGTTGGATAGCAATTGGGCTTCCTCAGATATAGTTGTTCTGGATCATGGGTTTTGCTTAATTATTGCTGTGAATTAGTTGAATTGTGGTTGTTTTCATGAGCAGATTCCTGTTACCTTTTGGGGGCTTAAGCAGTTGATTAGAATCTAGGTGTACCGGTATTGATGCTAATGGAAATGGTGTAGACTTATAATGTGAGAATTGAATTTGAACTTATAGTTGTGCATTAGCTTCTCTTGGTAGGTGTATTTAATGAGTGGTTTACTACAGTTGAGATTGGTCATTGGTGTACAATAATTAGTCACAACTTACAACTAACTACTTATCAAAACATAAGCTGTTTGAACTCTAATTGGCTGATTCAAACTGATTTTTTTCAAGATTGTGGTTATCTCTTCTTGACTCCATGTTACTCTCGTCTGAAATGCTGAATGAATCAATGAGTATTAATTACTTGTGATTCTTCAGATAGTACATTCTTGTTCAAGTGCTTTTCCAGTATTCAGTAATGTTTTTGCGTTCAGTTCTTATTATGAGGTTCCACTCCAATTCTTTGCGGTTTATTGTGGTCCTCTTTCCATCTTAGCAATTGTTATGTTGGCCTTCCGATTGCAAGCATCTTTACAGCTCTATTGGGCCCTTTCTATCCCATATCTCGTCTCAGGATGAAGACATTATAAATGCAATAGAAGATGCTGGTTTTGAGGCTGAAATTCTACCAGATCAAATTGCTATGCAATCGAATCCGCGACGGACCTTAATAGGCCAGTTTACTATAGGAGGAATGACATGTGCGGCTTGCGTAAACTCTGTGGAAGGGATTCTAAGGAATCTACCAGGTGTTAAAAAGGCTGTAGTTGCCTTGGCTACTTCTCTAGGTGAGGTTGAATATGACCCAAGTTTTATTAGCAAAGAAGATATAGTCACTGCAATAGAAGATGCTGGTTTTGAAGCTTCATTTGTACAGAGTAATGAGCAGGACAAACTTTTGCTTGGGATTTCTGGAATTGCAAGTGAAACTGATGTACAGTTGTTAAATGATATACTTTGCAACTTAAAGGGTGTGAGGCAATTTTCTATTGACCAAACTACACAAGATTTGGAGATTCATTTTGATCCAGAGCTTCTTGGTGCCAGAATATTAGTTGATGCGATTGAAAGTGACAGCTATGGAAAATTAAAACTGTTTGTCAAGAACCCTTATGCTAGAATGGCTTCTAAGGATCTAGAGGAGTCTGCAAGCGTGTTTCGCCTATTTACTATTAGCTTTATTCTCAGCGTGAGTACTCTATAGAACTTCTGTTATGCCTGAGCCTCAGTGTACCGTATTACTGTTAATGTTATTGTTTTATCTGTCTGAGATCTTAATTCAAGAATTACTTGGATGAAAATTATCTAGTATTACTTATGCAGAAAGACATTGCTGGCTAACTAATTAGAGGGTGTTTAGCTGAGCTTAAACCTGTTTAGCAGCTTATATTTATAAACTCCAAACAAATATGTTCCTTGACCCCATCTTATTTTTTAATGATCTTATGAACAGGCCTACTATGGTTTTTATTTCCAGCATATACCTTCCTTTGCATTTCTTTTGAATCTTCTCTCTCTAGCTTATAAGCTCAATTATCCAAGCACTTAGCTCTTAACACATTACTTCTTATAAGCTCTTTAAACATCTTATAGTCTGTCCAAGATTAGCTTAGCCAAACACCCTCGTAATGTAAGCTTGCTGCAGTTACATTGTTACTCAGAACTTAAATAGTGGTTATAAAAATTAATTTATTGTTTAATTGAAACTAGTTTCTTGGTTACAGTCCTAACAACTTAATGACCTTCAGTATCTGCACATTTTTTACTTAAAAAGTTTTTCTTTTAACTCCTGTTCAACCCGCTTCAGGTTCCCCTTCTTTTCATGAGAGTCGTCTGTCCGCGCATACCTTTATTGTATTCTTTACTACTTTGGCGTTGTGGCCCCTTCCAAATGGGTGATTGGCTGAAGTTGGTTTTGGTATCTGTTGTTCAATTTGTCATTGGCAAGCGCTTCTATGTTGCAGCTGGCAGAGCACTTAGAAATGGTTCAACAAACATGGATGTCCTGGTTGCATTGGGAACTTCTGCTTCATACTTCTATTCCATATATGCATTGCTCTATGGTGCAATAACTGGGTTTTGGTCTCCAAGGTACTTTGAAACAAGTGCTATGCTGATAACTTTTGTACTTCTTGGAAAGTACTTAGAAAGTCTGGCCAAGGGGAAAACATCAGATGCTATTAGGAAGCTTGTGGAGCTCACTCCTGCAACTGCTACGTTGCTTATGAAAGACACAGGTAGGTGTTTTTTGTTTTATGCAAAGTTTCTATTGAATTATACTTGTTTTTCATTCACTAAAAGAATTGGGCAGCATATATGATATTTCTGATATTGGAATGCACCATCATATATCTGAATGGGCTAAACGGGGACTTGTAACATTGCAGGTGGAAAAGTTGTTGGAGAAAGGGAAATTGATGCTTTATTGATTGAGCCTGGGGACCTATTGAAGGTGCTTCCAGGGACAAAGTTGCCCGCTGATGGTTCTGTAGTATGGGGTTCAAGTTATGTGAATGAGAGTATGGTCACTGGTGAATCTGCTCCGGTTCTGAAAGAGATCAATTCGCCAGTTATCGGGGGTACTATCAATTTGCATGGTTCGCTTCACATAGAGGCCAACAAAGTGGGATCTAATACAGTTTTAAGCCAAATTATATCTCTGGTTGAGGCAGCACAGATGTCTAAAGCTCCCATTCAAAAGTTCGCTGATTTTGTAAGTTATCTTTGTTGATTCATCATATAATTTATATATGCACTTTTCAGTTTGTCTGGTTCTGGACAGACAAAAGAGTCTCCTATAATTTATATGTAAGGGCTGGATATGAAGGCAGTAAATATAGCTTGTAGTTGGATTATCACATTGAGAGTCAAACGTAAACTATAGTAGCAGCTTCTTTTATCGATATATGATCCCTCCAAAGGAGGTGCCATGTGTATCTCCTGTGCTTGTTACAAATTTAACTGATAATTTTTACCACTTATCCTGACTTATAAATCATTTTCCTCACATTGGGCATTGGTGACTGATACAGATTGCGAGTATCTTTGTGCCGTCAGTAATAACTTTGGCACTATTGACATTACTAGGATGGTAAGCTTAATATGGGCAAACTTGTTCTCTCATATAGTTGGCAATTAGTAATTTTGAAGTAGATTTTTTATTTTTTTATGGACATCCATGTGCAGGTATGTGGCTGGGGTTCTTGGAGCCTACCCTAAGGAGTGGCTGCCAGAGAATGGCAATTATTTTGTATTTTCCCTTATGTTTGCAATATCAGTTGTTGTGATTGCTTGCCCATGTGCACTTGGGTTGGCTACCCCAACTGCAATCATGGTTGCAACGGGAGTAGGAGCTAAAAATGGTGTGCTGATTAAAGGAGGAGACGCGCTGGAGAGGGCGCAAAAGATCAAGTATGTCATATTTGATAAGACGGGAACATTAACCCAAGGGAAAGCCACAGTGACAACTGCAAAAGTTTTTTCAGGAATGGATCGTGGTGATTTCCTCACTTTAGTAGCTTCAGCTGAGGTAAAAAAACCCCAAACTTTACGTTAGAGAATTTGAGTCGCGCACTGACAAGTTGAGTTAAATAAGTGTCCTTAATTATCTTCTAATTGGTACAGTCTAGCAGCGAACACCCATTGGGGAAGGCTATACTTGAATATGCACGCCATTTCCATTTCTTCGATGACCTTTCTGATACAAAGAATGGTCACAGCAACAACAAGTCCTTTGATTGGCTTCTTGAAATAACTGATTTCTCTGCTTTGCCTGGACATGGCGTGCAATGCTTTATCGATGGGAAAAAGATTTTGGTGAGTTTCTTTATCCAGACTCTGCACGTCTTAGTAGAAATTCGTCTGAGGGTTGTATATATTCGTTTAAAAGGTTGGCAACCGGAAGCTGATGGCTGAAAATGGCATCACTGTCGAGGAGCACGTGGAGAAGTTTGTTGTGGACTTGGAGGAAAGTGCCGAGACGGGGATACTTGTGGCGTATGATGATGATCTGATCGGTGTTATGGGGATAGCAGATCCACTGAAGAGGGAAGCTGCTGTCGTGATAGAGGGCCTCAAGAAAATGGGGGTCGTTCCTGTCATGGTCACCGGTGATAACTGGAGAACTGCTCAAGCTGTCGCGAAAGAGGTTTGTTATCTTCGTTCGTGGCGTTTTTTTCTCTACAGAAAAAACTGATTGACACGGTTTGGGTTTTAGGTGGGGATTACAGACGTGAAGGCAGAGGTGATGCCGGCTGGAAAAGCTGATGTTGTGCGGTCACTTCAAAAAGGGGGGAGTTTGGTAGCGATGGTGGGTGACGGGATCAACGACTCTCCTGCTCTGGCAGCAGCAGATGTAGGAATGGCAATAGGAGCGGGGACAGATATTGCAATAGAGGCAGCGGATTACGTGCTGATGAGAAGCAGCTTGGAAGATGTGATCACGGCTATAGATCTGTCGAGGAAGACGCTGCAACGGATTCGTGTGAATTACGTGTTTGCAATGGCGTACAATGTAGTCGCGATCCCAGTAGCAGCCGGGCTGCTGTTTCCGTCTCTGAAAATCAAGCTGCCGCCGTGGGTCGCTGGCGCTTGCATGGCACTGTCATCTGTTAGTGTTGTCTGTTCATCTCTGCTGCTCAGGAGATATAGAAAGCCAAGGCTTACAACTTTACTGGAGATCACTGTGGAGGACTAATAATAGAGAAGCAGAGTTGCCAGTTTTATTGGGATGTATTCTTGTCTTGTAGAATATAAATGAGATGTATTCATCCGAAAATTATAAAATTTTCTGATGTCATTATATATGTACATATCAACAGTTTTATAGAGTTCAAGAGTGTTTTCACCTAAAATTAGAACAATACAAAATTTAATTTTGATTCATTTACGATAAACTTATTAAAAGTATAGGACTATAGGAGTATAAGATTATCCCTAAAATTATACTCCCTCTGTCCCATTAAAAGTACTCCATATGAAATGCTCTAATGACGCATTTCATGTTACGAAGGGGGAGGGGGTTGAGTTGAGTGATGTTCCGTCACGTGCCTGCCCCCGCCCAATTGGATCGTAATGTTAAGCCACTTGCGGGCATGTGAGTGAGCTTCGCTTTTTCTAAGATTTAATTAATTACTTTTCAAATTGAGAAATATTTTAAATTCAAAATGATAGTGTGATCAATTACTCAACGGATTTCTATCCATTTTTTTTTAAAATTTTTCACAATTCTCTCTAAATAAATTTCTGCACTATCATCATTGGTAGAGGAAACCAATATGCCAACATGTCGGGTGTCACCACATTTCTACTGATAGAGGCACCCCTAGATCTACGACGCCCCATCCGAAGAGCATCAATAACGTTGTTGGGCCGGGCCACAACTCGCGAGTCCCGGCCCGAATTTAGCGTTGGAGGGGAATGAGTCACGGCCCGGGACGGTCCCGAGGACGCAGTCCTGGGCCGCTCTTGAGTCACGTCCCGGCCGGCGTTATGCGTGCCCGTGCCGCATCCCATGCGGCCCGTCCCGGCGTTAATTGCGTTCGGGCCGGGCCGTAAGTCCCCACGAATTTTTATTTTTGCATTTTTTTTTGTTTTTCTATTTATACATTATATGTTCTCTATTTTTAATACTCTTCCACACAAACTCTCACTCTCAATCCTCTAGCATTTCAACACTTTTTCAATTCTATGGATTGGTTTAATAGCGACCAACGCCAGATGGACAATTTCGTGAACTCCCAGAACTGGCAAGTGCCGCCGACACCCAATCCAGATGCACCGCCTAGTCCCGGGCTGCCTACCAATATGGACATGGAATCGCCAGTTAACACTGATGAGTACGATATCAGTGATATGGAGCCCGCTCAACGGAGGGGCAAGGGCAAGGGCAAGGTTGCCGAAGAGGATGGGCTGAAGAAGTATAGTCCGCAGGAGACAATGTGGCTGGCCAAGAACTATGTCAACGTCTCCGAGGACGCTGTGGTCGGCAACCAGCAAAGCAGCAAAGTGTTCTGGGTGCGGATTGCTGATAAGTACAACGCTGGTCGACCCGAAGGCTCGTTCGAGCGTTCCTACGTGAAGCTACGCAAGCATTGGGGTCGGGTGCAGAAGGAGATTAACAAGTGGAATGACAAGTGGACTAATGTAGTCCGGATGTGGCCGAGCGGGCACAATGAGATGGACCTTGTGGACAAGGCCAAGGCAGATTACTTCGCAGACGGGAAGAAGCACTTCAAGTACTTCGACGTTTGGAAGCTTGTCGAGAA
>NC_062967.1:17285564-17310010 GCF_023119035.1 Salvia hispanica | reverse complement strand
TCAATTTCGACTCTGTTCTACACTGTGTTTCAAAAGAAGCAATTTTGATTTTTGAACCTCGTAAACACAGAATTAGAAGCTCAAGTCTTTCTTCAGTTTATTGTTATATGCATTATTATTATTATTATTATTATTATTATTATTATTATTATATGAAATGCTGTATGTATCAAACTGTAAGCAGTAAGCTCTGTGCTTGAGTTCAATTAGACTTATAGGGAGGCAATGTCAACTTGGTAACTTGGCATGCTCCCATGGCTGTCTTGTGAATAAAATTCAGGAGGTCTAATATAACAATTCTATTAATCTAGCTTCTATATCTTGGCTAGCGGGCTGCAAGCATTAGAATGAGTTAATTTGGAGATTGTCTTACAAAATGTAGACACTATTTTCTCAATGATCTAATAGATGATGCTTCTTTTCAAACTCTGTTACAGCTTACAAGTTTTGAATACATTATTAAGATCTTTGGGATTACAATGATAGAGGCCTACACATTCCTTCTCATGCTTGAGAGCTTTCTCTTTATATAGCTTTTGTAAAGCGGTGTTCAATTTGAGGCTTCTTTTCAACTAATTGGCATTTTACCAAGTACTTGCATACCTGAGGGGTGACTGTGATGTGATGCCCTTATATCCTTTGAGTTTCAAAAAGAGTAGACAGAACAAGCAACAAATACCTGTAACTTCTGGCCTTTTGCCGTCTAGTTAAAACTCGGTGCTCCTTTTTCTTATTTTATCCATTCCCAGTGGTTTTCATTACTTTCTTTTCAAAAGAACTAGCTTTTGGCCTTCATTCTTGTTACTAATTTACTAAAACTGTTTTGGTTATTATTTGTACTTGAATGCAGATCTACCCTTTTCGGCAAGTGAAAGTCGCCTTCTGAAGGAATTCTCAAAGTATGGACAGATAGCCGAAGGTAGATTTGGTGGAATCTGTTCTTCTACTAAGTTGAATATAATTTGTGTATGATGATTTATCTACGTCACTGGCAGTAAGACTTATCAAGGACGAAGTCAGACAGAAGTCAAAAGGATTCGCATTCATCCAGTACACCTCACAAGAAGCAGCATTACTCGCTCTAGAAAGCATGGATTATCAGGTTCCATACTATACAATTGATTTAACTCAATCACTAAAAATAATATGAAGAGCCTCTTTGTTTATTCTTTCTATTTTTTCAGTTGTTTGACGAGAGACGAGTGTTCGTTGAACTTGCAAAACCTCGTAAAAGTGATTTCGGTGGATACCCAAGAACCTCAGGCCCCCCTCAAGAACAAAGCTTGGCTATTCTAGATGATGTTGAGTAGTGACATAGGTTGCTGTTGAACTAAATTACACACTGATTCGGCCTCATTCATTCTGCTTCAGAAATACTATACGAACCGTTTGTGTTTAGTATAGGACTGGAAATATATTCGCTTGGTTGTTAAAAATCTCTGAATACTGGTATCATTAATCAATAATTATTTGGCCTCTTTGTGCAAAAGATGTTTAAAAGCTTCATGATTAGGTTTTAAAATATTATACATGTTGTTTGGCTTTGTTGTTTCCTTTTGAATGCCTGTGATTGTTGGAAAAAGTAATTCAGAGGCTCAAAAGATTATAGAATCAATCATAATCATAAATAAAGCATTCCATCACAATGAGTTGATTGTCTGTTGCAAAAACATAAGCATAATCTAACTTGAGGCGTTGTGACACTAGATTATAACAAAAACTTAAACCATGAAACTCTACAGCATAGCTTTACTCGATAAAACCACCATAGTATGCATTTCCTCTCTTTTTTTTCTTTATTTTTGCTTTTCACTTGCTTATCCTTCCTCTTGCTCTAGCTTCTCCCCCACTGTGTCTTGTAACTCTTGTTATCATGGAAAAAGCAGCCTCGGGTGAGGGAATCGGGCTTTCCCTGAGGATGTCTCGCCTGATTCCCTCATATCTGTCTTCTAATCCGGCCAGGAACTTGTACAATCGGCTATTCTCTATTAGTTTGGCGCAGCAGTTTTTTTCACAGCATCTGGGAGGAGTTGGTTGTCTCCGATCAATATCCATCCATATACCTTGCAGCTCGTTCCAGTAATCTTTCAAGGTACGTTGTCCTTGCTTTATTCTGTCTGCCCTAACTTCCAAGCAATAAAGTTCGTAAGGGTCATCTTTAATTACGTCTCCATACATGACGGCGAGGCTATCCCATAAAGCCTTGGAGGTCGGTTTATACGCGCAAAAGGTGACCAATTTCATCTCCATGTTCTGAAGCAGCAAAAGAAAGAGGTTACAGTCATCTTGCTCCCATTGAGAGTAGACCGGATCGTCTGCTGTTGGTGGTGGAGGTACTCCAGTGATGTGGCTGGACATGCCCCTGCTTCCGATTGCCACCCTCATGAGTCTCGACCACAGCGGATAGTTGTTTCCGTCCAGTTTGAACCCGAACACAGTGTCTGAATCTGGCACCATGCTTGCAATCTGCCAAGTTAATTCACTTTGCTTTGGTTTGTGGATGGTTATTTATCTACTCTGTCACCATTATACAAGGATAGTGTATATGTCTGAAACATTACAAGAATTTGAATGAATCTTTTTCTCGGAAAGATTTGTCTTGATTTCTACATTGATTTCTTTGATTTTCTTTCCTTCATTGTAACTTAGAAGCCACCTATACAGATCCATCGTATCATGATATCATCCAACTTGAATTATGCATTCAAAAAGATTTGATTTCTTACTTTTTATTTATCTAAAATGATGGTTTTACTATAGAGTATAAGCCAACCGAGTACTATATAGGGGAAGAATCAGATTATTTCCTTTCTCTTGTAGCAAGTATAAATCATAGCAATATGAAATTAATGATACAAGAGAGAAAAATAACGCCACTTTTCACTATTTAGGCCTCACACCACTATTATATATACTTTATAATCTTAATCTCCTAGGGAATCTCTCTTTTTATAGACAATATTGCTTAAATGGTTGGCATTTTTGAAAAACCCACAAGCTACAACAATGCAAATTCAGCAATATGATTGTCCCTAATTCATTTTGCTTGTCTTATACTATCTTAAACATCCAATCTTGCTTTTTAGCACCCACCGCATATATTATTATTACTCAAATATCAAATATTCAGAGGGACCACGTCCAGATTTGATGCGAGCAAAATATTTTTGTGAGATGTATATTACACCGTTTGTTTCATATCATTCAGTTGGTATTTCATAATCTTGTATTATATGCAGTTGGACAGCGAAATCAAATAATTTTCCTTTGTTGTTTTGGGAGGTTACTGTAATTAATAGTATCATATAACATGGATTATAATATCCACATTTTATGTCTCGCCTTGCATTTTAAATTAGAGATACTCACTATTTAATTCGAAGATTTTTTAAATTGAAACCCTAACGTTATAAACATGATTAACAGCCAACTCATAAGAAAAAAAGTTTAGCACACGCTGATTACAAATCACAGGTCATCACCAAAAGATATATATATAAATATTACTCCTTTATTAACATAAAATACAACTGTTTTAGTAAAAAGACATACTAAAAAAACGATTCCTCGTTATAAGAGCATCTCCAATAGCGGCTAGCCCACCGACTAGCCGATTCGCGTCGCTAGCCGGTCAGCTAGCCGAACTATTGGAAACGGCCAGCCGCGAATCGGCGAAGAAATCGGCTAGCCCACGCCGATTTGAGGGCGTTGGCCGATGCGCTGGCCGCCATTGTGGCGTGCCGATCGGCCAGCGCTCAATTTTCGTTTTTTTTTAAAATTTTTTTTGAAAACCTATATATACGTGATTTTAGTTTCATTTTCATTTGCACCACTTATTTTAACGAGTTTTCTCTCTCTCTAAATTTCTGTACAAGAGCAATATCGAGCGATGGACAACGGTTGATGGGGATGATGGCGGGAGCGCAGGGGGGGATGCGAGGGGGGATCACCGGGCGGGCGAGCCCGGTGGCAGCGACGCCGAGGAGTGGGAGGTATGCCCCGGATGCAGCGACGAGATGATGCAAACAGATGATGGGGATGATGCCCGTATGGCGAGGAGGGATGCACCCGGTATGCATCCCGGGATGCAGGGGGTCACAGGGGGGGACACGGTCTATCGTCCCTCTCTTGATTTTTTGACGGCTTCGTCTCACACGTCGATTCAAGTGGAAATGCAGTTCACTGGCGATGACCTTTTGTCATTGCATGAGATGAGGATCGATCTCGGGAGCCGGACACTCCCGTTCCAGCGGGCCGGGCGCGCCGAAGAAGAAGAAGACCAAGGGGAAGGGGCAAGGTGGTCGGCGAGTCGTCGCAGCCCGCTGTTCACGACACCCCCACGCGGAGGAAGTGGACGGAGGATGAGTACGTCGGCGTGGCCAAGGCGTGGTTGTCGGTTTGCGACGATCCATTGGTTGCGAATCGTCAACATGTGGGCTAAGATTAGAGCAGCCTACAAGAGGAACTGCCCGCACGGAAAGGACTATAGCGGGGAGGAGTGCCGGAAGGGGTGGGAACGCATCGGGGCCGCGGTTGGCCGATTTTCGGGGTTGTACACCAACGCCCTCCGCATGCTTGACTAGTGGGCAGACTGAGGAGGACGCCGGAGGATAGCGGAGAGTCGGTTCCCCAAGCCGAGGGTTTATAAGGAGTTCGCCTTCTCGGAATGCTATCTGCTGCTTGAAGGACTCCGAGAAGTTCCGGGCGGGGTGCGACGCTGGGTGGCCGAAGAAGCAAAGGCTGAACTACTCCGGCGATTACAGGCGGCGGATCTCACGACCCCCCCCGGATGCTTGAGGAGTTTCCGTCCCCTCCATCCTTTGCTCGTCACCCTTGCCCGGTTGGCCAAAAGCGGGCGCAACGGGCAGCGAGGGAGGATCCCCCCTATCACCCCAAGAGGTCATCTCGGCACCCCCCCTCCACGCGCGTACACCTTATTATCGCGTCAAAAAACGGACGAACGGATGTACAAGGTCTTCCAAGAGTGGAGGGCCGCAACTGACCCCACGAGAAGAGGTTTCTTCAATCGATGCTCGAGAACATGCAGGTGGATTTGGATTCCACGAGGGCACTGGTGGGGGGCTCAGACGCGGGCTCAGATACCCCGGGTGGCGGCGGTGACGATGAGGAGTAGAGAGCGGCGGGGCTCGTGTGTGGAAGCCCGTTTTTTTTTTTTAAAAACCATGTATTTTTTTTTATCTATGTACCTTTTTTTTAATGAAATGAATGAATTTTCCCTTATATGTCTCGTAAATTTAATTCCGTAATTTATCGTAAATTTAATTCCGTAAATGTAGTTGTTTTTGAATTATTTTTATTGCGGCTAGCCTGTGGCTGGCCTTAGGCTAGCCTATTTGATTAAAATGCTGATGTGGCATGTGAAATTTTAGTGCTAATGACGTGGCAGGGAGAGAGAGTGGCTAGCCTGTGGGCTGTGGCTGGCCTATGGCTAGTCTATTGCCACTGGAAATGCTCTAAATTACACGCATTAGATTATCTTTCATCTGTCCCATAGGAATAGGGACTTTTGGGACAACCGAGTTTAAATGCAAAACTAAAATATATCAGTAATAACGAGAATATAATTGAAATAGTTTTTTTTATAACGAGAGACACTTTATTAGAGCATCTTCAAGGAAAAAAGGGTAAATGAAGAGGTAAAGAGAAATAATTACCACATTTATATTTTCTTTTTAAAATTTTATGCTCCAAGAGAAATGGTATTTGAGGAGGTATTATACCTTTCTTTCATTTTGAAAATGTATATTTACCTCTTCTTGATTAGAAAAGGTAAAAAGTTAGTTATTTTGTTTATCTTTTTAATTTACCTTTTTTTCTTGGAGTCCACCTTTTTTAGAAGGTAAATGAGAAATATATCTTCTTAATATATAAAACGTTTTCTTTTTTGGATTGTCTAATTTAAAATGAACCGTTTCCTAAAATAGAAATAACATATTTCTACTTTTTATTTCTCTTACTTTATTATTTCTTCATTAACTCACAAAATAATAATATATAAAATGTCGTACTGAAAAATAAATGTTCCATTTATATGGGAGGGAGGGAGTATGTTTTGGGACATATGGAGTTCAAAAGTAGGATGTGGAAAATAGTGGGGGTTAAAATTGTAGAACCTCTATTAAAATTAGAAGTAGTAAAAACAAGAGATGGCTTTATTAGCGTACAAGTTTTGGGGTTGTTAAGTTGGGAGGTTGACGCAGAAATCCCACCTACATAGTAGAACTTCAAACAAACTGTTTTAATGAATTTTGGTTGATGCTTAAGACACATATATTATTATTTTTATTGAGCAGTAACATTTGGAGTGGGGGTGGGTGAAAATTACCTTGCCATCTCCAGCTCATCTATTCTTTTATTCATCAACAAACACCATATAATTCTGCCACCATCTCCTCCCTCCTCTATATTTATGCTGCTGCTACTGCTGCATCAACACACTCAATAACTTCGCTGCCTCCGCCGCATTTCTGCTGCTGCATTTTACTGCCTTTCCCCCCAGGTTTGTTACTCTCAATCTCCCTCTCCCTCTCTCTCGATTTAGCTCTGCTACCTTGTTGATTCAACTCTAAATATCTGGATCTAGAATTTGAACCTAATCTAACGAAATCTGCTTGTTAATTAATTCTAAGCTCATAGATCTGGTTGTAGAGCCGCATTTTCCTTCTCACATCACAAATTCATCCATAGATCTGTTGCTTTGGTACCAATTAACCACCAGCTGCTTAGATTAGATTTAAGCAAATCCTTCCATCAGATCTAGCTACATTGCTAAAGCAAGTGAGTTATGTGTGCAGAGAGCGAGTGAGGAGAAGGAGGTGCTCCAAGTAGATCCAGAAGATGTTGAAATCGATAAGAATGAATGTTGTGGTTTGCAGCGCTCTGCTGTTGCTCTGTTTCGCAGCATCAGCCAACGGACAGAAAAAGAGCCCCGCGCCGGCGGCTCCGACTCCGGTGCCGGCGCCGGCGCCGGCACCGGCTACCGATTACGTTAACCTAGCTGATCTGCTATCGGTGGCGGGGCCGTTCCACATTTTCCTGAAATACCTGGAGTCGACGAAGCTGATCGACACATTCCAAGACCAAGCCAACAAAACCGAGGAAGGAATCACTCTCTTCGTCCCCAAAGATGAGGCGTTTTCATCCATCAGAAAGCCAGCTTCTCTCTCCAATCTCACGCAGGACCAGCTCAAATCCGTCATCTCCTTCCACGCCATCCCGCATTACTACTCCCTCTCCGATTTCCGGAACCTCAGCCTCAACAACCCCATCCCCACCTTCGCCGGCGGCCCCAATTTCGGCCTCAATTTCACCGACAACGCCGGCACCATCCGCATCGACTCCGGATGGACCAGCACCAAGGTCATCAGCGCCGTCCACGCTGCGGATCCCGTCGCAATCTACGAGACCGATAAAGTCCTCCTCCCCACAGCGATATTCGGCACCGACATTCCACCGCTGCCCCCGGCTCCGGCTCCAGCTCCTGCAGCTGAAGCCCCGGCCGCAGACACGCCCTCCGCTGCCTCGGATAAAGGCTCTTCATCTTCATCCTCCTCATCGCACTCCAATTCTGCGGCGACGAGTGTTGTTCACGGCCATCTCGTGGCGGTTATTGTTGGTGTGGTGCTGATGTTGTTGTGCCGCTGATGATGATGATCTGGATTGATTGTGTCAATTGGTTAATTTCTGTGTTTGCATTTTGATTATTGAGTTAATTTAATTGCTATGGATCACTGCATACCAATTTTTCCGATTAGCTATTCATTATCATACATGTTATTGTTATGTATATGATTCCCCTCATGTACGTATGTATACTTTGTTGCCAGAGATCGATTCTATCAATTGCATTTTATTAGTTCTGTTGCCGGAGATGCAGTGTGTTTTATTTCTTAGAATTTCATATTCATAAACAGCGTTCAATATTTTTATTTTTATGTTTTTTTTAGTATCACAAGTGTTATTTTTATTAGGGTGTCGCTCTAATTGAAAATTAAAGAAACAACTACTACCAAACAAAGATGTTAAAAACTTGGACTAAGTTATTTATCTATTTTTATAGAGTACTATTTGCTACTATCTTTTATCTATTTTTAAAGGAAATTGCCATAAAATCACTAAGTATGGTTAATTTTTGATTAATTCTGCAACTTTAAAACATAACCAATTATACATCAACTTTGATATTTTTCTCAGTTGTACCATTAATCTCTAAATTGAGAAAGTATATATGACGTGGCAAATGTAAAATACTACTCCATATGTCGACAAAATGTCCGGTTAAAGACATCGTCGCTTCTTTAGTTCTACACATGCACACGTCGTGTCGATAAGTTCAGACACGTAGCATGTCGGAAATTTTCGCCACGAGGCAATTAAGAAAAATGTCAAAAATTTGAATGATTTTGTTTTATAATTTGCTCTTTTTTTTAATAGTAATTTAAAGGTATAGGAAAAGGAACTTAAAATAGCATTATAGGCAGTTGTTTGTGTTCCTGAGTATTCGCATGTCCATAAAAAGAAACGGCATTTTCTCCTATCAAATCCTCCATTCTACATTTCCATTTCCTTTTTCATTTCCATATTTCATTCTAGAATTTGATCCCAAAATGCATAAGATATGACATGGGTTGATCCTCATCTGACGTGAACAATATATATCACTACTGATTCCACAAATCATCGAAAGGTAATCATCGATATATATCTCTTGAGCACATCAATTGTTTGTTGATATGACTCATAACGTATGCTCAATGTATTTGTTTGTTGATATGACTCAAAACGTATGCTCAATGTATATTCATATTGTATAAGGAATTACAGATAGTTATTTAATTTCACATGCAATATATTTATGAAATTTTGATCAAATGACATTCTTCATAGCCTCAATTTGCGTTTTGGCATGATCAAGTTACAGTGATTTGTTTGTAGAATATGGATGGATATAGATCAATCTCCCATGTTTGTAGGATCATTTCCAATGCCACCTAATCTATCTTGTTTCTTTTTATAGATCACCAGTTTCCTTATTCTGTTATCCGCAGTTTCATTGAAAGCGCTATAAGAGAATATGTCCAGTTTTGTGGGTGTAGTCGTCTCCGATCCTTGGCTTCAGAGCCAATTCACTCAAGTCGAGCTGCGAGGCCTTAAATCTAAGGTACTGTGATATCTCCTCAACCCTTTTGACCAATTGGACCTTGTTTTCTCAAAAATGAATATGGCTATTGTTGCAGTTTGTCTCGGCACGTAACCAAGCTGGGAAGGTTATATTGGCAGATTTGCCTCCTGTATTGGCGAAACTGAAGGCGGTTACTGAATTGTTAACAGAGGATGAGATCAAGAACATCTTAAAGGAGTCATCTCCTGATTTGGATGAAGAAGTTGATTTTGAATCATTCCTTAGGGTATGTATGTTATTCTTAGTTTCATTTGATATTACTCTGTGCATCTCCTTTTCCGTGATTGGATATATTGATAAAGACACCTAAGGATCACCTATATTTCAAACATGTGTAGCATTATTTGAACCTGCAAGCTCAGGCCTCAGATAAAGTGGGTGGTCATAAACCTCAGTCGTCCTTTCTCAAAGCGACTACAACTACTACACTGCACCATATAATTAGTGAATCCGAGAAGGCTTCCTATGTCAACCACATCAACACCTATCTTGGAGAAGATCCATTCTTGAAGGATTATCTCCCCTTAGATCCATCTAGTGATGATATCTTTGAATTGGCAAAGGATGGCGTTCTTCTATGGTACTGGTCCTGTAAATATGAAAACAAGAATGATTTCTTGTGTTTTTTCTCACCCGTGTAATTATTTGATGCAGTAAACTCATAAATGTAGCTGTACCTAATACTATAGATGAGCGAGCCATCAATACTAAGAAGGTTCTAAATCCATGGGAGAGGAACGAGAACCATACCCTTTGCCTCAATTCTGCAAAGGCAATTGGGTGCACTGTGGTCAACATTGGCACTCAAGACCTGATTGAAGCTAGAGTAAGCTAGCTATTTGTCGTTTTGTCTTTCATTTTCAGTGTAGTGTAGATATCATCAGCATGGATACGAATCATTGTAACTTCCTTTTTTTTCTGCAGCCTCATCTAGTTGTTGGGTTGATGTGCCAAATAATAAAGGTAAATCAAATTCTGTAGGTCTGTAGCATAACATAAGTTAAAAATAGCTAACTTCTGCTTTACCTTGTTTGTGAAACAACAGATACAATTGTTATCTGATCTTGATATAAAGAAGACTCCTCAACTTGTTGAGCTGATGGAGGATTCCACGGTAACGAACTCTCAAAGTTGTTTTCATATGATAGCTTTTTCTCATGATCACTCACAATTGATCCAACACAGGATGTAGAGGAGCTTATGGGATTAGCCCCAGAGAAAGTTCTTCTGAAATGGATGAACTTTCATCTGAAGAGAGCAGGATTCGAGAAAGAGGTTACGAATTTTTCCTCAGATTTGAAGGTAAGAAAAGAACTAGGGGGCAGAAGCCTCTAAGAGCCTTATTTAGAAGTCACAGAAACTTTGCAATTATTTAGTCTGTGCAGCTCAACATACCCATTCTAACTGCAGGACGGAGAAGCTTATGCTCATCTGCTCAATGCACTTGCCCCAGAACTTGGCACAAACTCAACATTGGAAACAACAGATCCGACTGAAAGAGCAAAACTGATCATTGAGCAAGCTGAAAAACTAGATTGTAAAAGATATGTTACTCCAAAAGACATCGTTGAGGGATCGGCAAATCTAAATCTTGCATTTGTTGCTCAAATATTTCAACACAGGTAGACTGCGATACTCACCTTCCAGCTATGGAGACAAAACTTCAGTAGTTCAGTACAGTTCAATATAATACTATTGCTTTACATGTTAGAAGAAGATAGCTAAGTTTCAAAATATAATACAGTATATGTGGTGAAATGCTGGTCATCTCGCTGTCCTTTATTCGTTTTCATACCATGGTTATTTCAACTAGACAATGACATGAGGGAGGCTACTACCAATACAGGATTAAAGATAATTCATCCATTCTGGGTATAACCTGCTTATTTCTAATTCATTTTATGGAGTAAGAAAGATCATAAAGCATAGTGTTCCCAGTATGCTCTATTTATACAATGTCCAATAGTTTAGTCATAGGAATGTGTTGAATATCAAAATTACTGTTTCAGAAATGGACTATCAGAATCAGTGGACCAGTCGAAGGTACCAATGGCTGAAATGGAGGAAGATGATGCTCAAACTTCACGAGAGGAGAGATGCTTCCGGTTGTGGATTAACAGCCTTGGGATTGAAACCCACGTCAATAATGTATTTGACAATGTCAGGGGAGGGTGAGGTTTCCTTTTATTTGTTTTGACATTTAGCTTTATGAGTTAATTCACTTCTACTTGTCATGCATGCAGATGTGTTCTACTGGAAGTACTTGAAAAAGCTTCTCCTGGATCTGTAAACTGGAAGCAAGTTCCAAAACCTCCTCTTAATTCGTTCAAGAAACTTGAGAATTGCAACCAAGCTGTGAGTGTTGGGAAGGATTTGAACTTCTCCCTAGTGAATATAGCTGGAAATGATATTTTGCAAGGAAACAAGAAGCTCATAATATGTAAGACTGCTCAACTTCGTACATTAAATATGATCTCTGTTTTCATTCAAAATGTTAAAACTCTGTTTCATCCATTGGTTATAGGTAGTCTAAAATGCAGTCTTTAAATGATTATGGGTAGATATCATCAACACTGCTTTACTTTTCATGCTGCATCTGTCCATAAGTAGAGTTGCATGCTTTCTAACATCATAATGTTTTCACACTACATTCTTTTGACACCTGCATGATGTTTATTCATCAATAATACTTAAGATCCTATAGTAGTACATTTAAACATCAACATAACTTTACATGTTTGTCATTTGCAGCTTTTCTGTGGCAGTTAATGAGATTTACCATGATCCAACTGTTAAAAAACTTGAGACAGCATTCTCAAGGAAAGGAAATTGGAGATGCTGACATACTGAATTGGGCAAACGAAAAAGTCAAGAAATCTGGTAGAAGTTCCCAAATGGAAAGCTTCAAGGTAATGCTGGAGGTCTTGATCATGCAGTTATTTTGTATATGATGTATCTGTCTTTGTCTTCCATTAACAGGATAAAAACCTCGCAACTGGGAGATTCTTTCTTGAGCTTTTAAGTTCCGTGGAGCCAAGGGTGGTCAACTGGGCCCTAGTTACAAAGGGAACAACTGGTATGGGAGTCCTCATTTAGGATCTTCTGTTGCAGCTAATGAGATTAATAAATCAAATATATGCTTAGGACTGGTTGAAAATTTTATTGATGAAATTAGAAAGGGGTTTTATTTTAGGAGCCAAATGGAGTAATGGCCTAACTCCTAAATATATATGCATGAATTCCATTTTGGGAAGTACTACTTTATCCATGCCTTAACCATGTAATTAACTTGCATGTCTACTTTTGTCTGTTGTGTCTGATTTGCCTCGCAACCTGTTATAATATTTTCTTGGAACTGAAAGTGGATTTAATTGTAAATGCAGATGAAGATAAAAAATCAAATGCAACATATATAATCAGTGTCGCACGAAAGCTTGGATGCTCCATATTCTTATTACCTGAGGATATAATTGAGGTACATCACCGATGTGCATATAATTTAGCTCCTTTTTGCTTGGCTTGTACTCATATTGGTAAACAAGTTATCTACTAGCTAGTTTACTATCTCAAAAGTAACACTTGAAGAAGATGCTATATTCAGATTGGTTCTGTCTTTATGTATAAGCACACCACATATTCGACATGTATTATGCAAAATACTCATATCCTCTTCTTTTGCAACTGATGGTATCAGGTGAACCAGAAGATGATGCTGACCCTTACAGCAAGCATCATGTATTGGAGCCTGCAGAAGAAGGTGGGAGATACTGAGCCGCCATCTCCTAGCCAGCGATCTGAGCCACCATCTCCTAGCCCGCAATCTGAGCCTCCATCTCCTAGTCTACACAATAACCAGCCACCACCATCTCCAAGAGGTGATGATGTCTAGTTGGCGAACTTATGTTTCTGCTCCATTAAGTACTCTGATGTTCACCAAGAAGTTACCGGTTAATAGACATTTCACAAACACTGAGTATTCAACTGGATATAGCAGGGTTGAATTTTTTATGGAGGGCAGAGTAGAGATATTGGTTCTTGCAGGTAAGTTCCTGGTAGAGTAAGCAAGAAGGTATACAGATCCTTCAAGTTTAATTTGCATTAGTCACAGGTGCATTGTATGGATTGAAGTGTGGAAATAGTTTTGTATAGCATATTCATGATGTTAATATTGCTAAGTTATGGCTGCCTTGAGCACCTTTTTTCATATATAAAAGTATATCTTTGTGTTATGTGTGTTGATCTAGTGGTGGAGTGGTCGGGTTCAAGTGGTCTAGTACTCAACACTACTCTTTCTCTCTTACTCTTCCCCTTATTTATTAAAACTCATGCCAAACTCATTGTTCATACTTTTTGGGGACGAATAGAGTAATAAAAAACACGTGACAGAAATCAACCTATCACTTAACTTGACAAGTATTTCTGCACAAAAATTTGAACTCACATCTGTAGTCAAGATATATGTCAGTTGGTTTTCTGACCTCACAAATAAAGCTCAATTAATCCACTTTCAATATTTTCTTTGATGAAATATCTATCAACTTATACATGCTTGGTTTTGTTATATTGGACTGGATTATATGAGGTACTAATATCACATAAAAGTTTACACGCTTGTTGTGATTGAAAACCTAATTCACCCATCAGTTTTCTTACACTCGAATGAGAAACAATGTTTTGTTTCTTGTTTTTCCAAGTAACCAAATTCCAACCAACAAAGGTAAACCTGAGGTAGATCTCACAAGTGATTTTGAACAACACGCCGCAACTAAGGTCATCCACAACAATATCTCTTATTCATCTCTGGACCATATCTTCTCCACACTAGTCATGAGCTCCACACCATTTTTACCTCATCTCTTATTCAAGAAACGACACCTGCAACCATTCATCTCTTCTTATTCACGGATTTCACTAATTCATTTATATTCATTCTCTATTTAAATTTGTTTATATGAAAGTTAATTAAACTATTTTTTTAATTTAATTAAAATATGTGATTCACTAAAAATAAAAAATGGAGTATTTAACATGCAAATTAATTTTAATATAATATTCAAATTATATCATAAATATAAACATTATTCAAATTTTATTCACGTAATAGCAACAGTTTTAACCCACAATCTACAAAATTCTTCAATGCACATTAACCACTAGTCTAAACATTAATTTGTATTGTAATCAAACAAATATATATACTGAGTACAAAACAATAGGAACTCTCTTTCAAGTGTAAACTAATTGCCACACATCAAAATCACAAGGAAGGTTAAAGTTGAAAATCTATCTATAAAATGTCTACTCAAGCAATGAAAAACTTACTTCTCTAAAATGAGTACTCCACTCGTCCCGGAGTATTAGACTCACTTCTTTTGGGCACATGATTTAAGGAATTGATATTTAAATAGTTAAAGTGGAGAGAGTAAAGTATGATAGAGGGAAAAAGTAGGGGAGAGAAGAGAGAAAAAAGTAGGTGGAGAATAAAATAAGATAGATGCTTTTTGCTAAAAAAGAAAATGAGTCTAATATGTTGGGACATCCCAAAAAGGAAAGTTGGTCTAATACCTTGGGACCGAGGGAGTATAATATAAAGTATAATCTTTCACTAATTCGCGAATCCAACTTTTAAGTATGGATCTTTGTGAAATTATAGTTTTATTTTATTTTAAAAATAGATTTCTATAATTAAAACTGATTTTTTTTAATCGGGCAAAAGAGGCGAGTGGGCTTCATTTCCCAATAGGAGCGTGCCATATATGTGGGGGAGACGCGTGGCGCGCCAGCTCGTTTCGGCACGGCGAAGAGCACTGTTGCGGATGCTATAAACGTGATCATTCTTCAATTTTCTAAAAAGTCATAGCCTTAAGATGATTTTATCAGGCAATATTAAGTAGATAGATAAATCAATTTGCCGACCTGTCGTTGATTATGTAATTTAAGATCTTGAGGTGTCCATACCTTACAGCAGCAATTGGTCCACACACCAATAGTAATAATACCACATTACATGTTTTTCTTACTAATCAAATCACTACTATTTCATATAGCTTCGGCAACAGGCTACACTCGTAGATGAGTAATTAATTGAATCAACATATAAGATTCAACTACACTTAAAATTCAAAATTTTCACTCAAACAATTTCATTTATATGTTTTTTTTTGAAATTATTTTACAGATTTTGGGAGACTGTAAAAAAATGATTTGTGTTCTTGCATCGATGAGATATTATTGAAAACTGGAGATCCGCAAATCTGCAGGAATCACATATTAAACACACCATTATATAATATGAGATTCTTCTCATTTAACTCGTGGGACATATTCCAAGACTTGGCACTACAATAACAAGTGAAGAAAAGTCAGTGAATAAGATGTAATACTCGTATTTGGGATTGGATTAGCTTTCATCGTATACACACATATGAAACCACAGCCACCAGTTTCTCATCACTTATTCCACTGACACGACACGACACATATTGAAAGCAACCAACTACTCAATTTCATTAATTCCTAAAAGCTGAGGAAAATCAAATGTATGTGGGTTGAAATCTATGTTGCAACTATATTTCAGTTTTTCTTGGTTTACTCTTTCCAGATTTCTTGAATTTACAAATAATAGGACTACGTACGATTCACGTTGCAGTTACTTATTATATCGTGAATTTCATTTTTGATATCTTTTTCATTTGCACCAAATCAAAGTATATATAATTAATGAAATTGATAGAGCAGTTGGACGATCACCTACTCTGAATACGTATTTCAACTCAATTTGATGAATTAATCATGTACCAATATTAATTAACCGGAGAAAATTAACAGGTCAATATATGAGAATTGCAGCAAAATATCTCTGATAACAACTCCACTTACTTAATCACGTGCAATTATATAAACAAGAATACTTACCACAAAAGTGAATAAAATAAATTCACATGTTTTGAATGAAATGCATTAGGGTCATCAAAATACTTATGCATGATCGTCCATTATATAGTTGATGTATTTCTTTTGATTGTGCTTCTATAGATATGACATTTTTTAAAATGTTAGTAATTAACAACACCGTCTCAATTTTTCTCTCCTACTTTATTCTCTTCACGCTTAATTCACAAAACGATACATAAAATCCATGCAAAAAAATAAATGTTTCAGACTCTATTTAGTGGGACGAAGTGAATACTACTCTATAATTAGTGAATTAAGTGGAGAAATTAAGAATATTGTATCTAATGATTAAGTGGAGAAATTAAGAAAATTATATCCAATGAATTAAATAGATAAATGAAATGAGAATAAAAAAAGAAGTTACATATTGTTTTTCCTAAAAAAATGATTCAATTATGATTGTAGTTGGACAATCGAAAAGGCAATACGACTAAGTTAGAGTAAGACAGAAGGAGGATTATTTCACAATAATCTTATAAGTACTGTTTTAACCTAATCTCATATATACAATTAAAATATTGGTACACGCGTGGTGTGTCAAACCAATCATAATTATAGAAATAAGAAAAATACGAAGATAGAGAATATCTGTACAATATTTAGTTGAATATACTCCTTCCACGTAACAATACTTCTGGACTACTATACTACTACTACTTTTTATCCATACATACAACCGTTCAAATAAAAACGTTTAATAAATTGCATATTAATAGAGCCAATTTAAACATGCATAAATATGGTTTGGGGAATTGAAAAAACAATTTCAGAGTGCAGGCATACCTGTATAGCAACACTAATGTATTAACTAATATGCATAGCTAGTGCGTAGGTAGTGGTTAAATATTTTAGAGCTCGAAGTAGGACCCATATCACTGCACATCACACATGTTTATTTGCATATCCACATGTATTGACCAATCTCAAGAATATGGATACCATATTATAGTATAAATAAGGCCCTAGGGCAAATCAAATTCATCACTCAAATATCTAAAGATGAAGATAGTTGTGTGCATAATCATAATCTTATTCGTAGTTATTCGGAAATTGATGAGGATGAAGAAGAGGAAGAAGAACGCTGTAGCAGCAGGACCTGCAGGGGTCCCGCTGCTAGGCAACTTGCTCCAATTCGACAACGCGAAACCCCTCGTCTACCTTCAAGACCTCTCCCACAAGTACGGCGGCGTAGCCTACTTGAGACACGGGTCGACCCCAATCCTCGTGGTCTCATCAGGAAAAGTTGCAAAACAGATCCTGAAGAGCCAGGACAGCCGGCCGCCTGTCCTGGCTCAGCAAAAGCTGTCTTACAACGGGGTGGACATGGCGTTCTCCCCGTACAACCCTCACTGGAGGGAGACGCGGAGAATGTGCACCCTCCATCTGTTCTCCCCCAAACAGATCCTCAGCTTCCGCCCTGTCCGCGAGGCTCAGGTGTCTCGCGTCATCTCCAAACTGCACGCTCGACTCAATCATCCGGCCAATCTGAGCGACATGGCGATGTCCCTGGCCAGCAACACCATCTGCGGCGTTGCTTTTGGGAAAACCTACGACGATGACGAGTACGAGAAGAAGAAACTCGACAAGCTCGTGCTCGAGGCTCAGGCGTTGATGGTCTCGTTCTACGTCTCCGATCACTTCAAGGTGTTCGGCTTTCTCGACAAGCTCTCCGGCTTGTCGAGCCGGGTCGAAACCAATTTCCAGGAGCTGGATTCATTCTACCAGCAGCTCATCGATGATCATCTCAACCCCATTCCATCGTCTTCTTCTTCAGGTGATCCGGATATTATTGATCTCATGCTAAAATTAAAAGGAGAGAAGCCGGATTCGATCACGTGGGACCAGATCAAGGCGCTGCTGATGAACCTGTTTGTGGCTGGGACGGACACGGTGGCGGCCGCGATTGTGTGGACGATGACAGCTCTGATGCTGAGGCCCGACATCATGAGGAAGACGCAGGAGCATATAAGGGAGGCCGTGGGGAGAAAAGATGATGGAATAATGATTACAGAAGACGAGCTGATGAAGCTGCCGTATCTGAAGGCGGTGGTGATGGAGGGGCTGAGGCTGTACCCGCCGGCGCCGCTGCTGTACCGGACGGTGGAGGAGTCTCATCTTGTGGAAGGGTTGCAAGTTGAAGTTGGGACTAAATTCATTATTAATGGCTGGGCTATTGCTAGGGACCCCGCGATCTGGGAGGATCCCGAGGAGTTCGTGCCTGAGAGGTTCTTGAATGTGTCTGACTCCGACTGGGAGTTCAAGATGCTCCCGTTTGGAGGCGGGAAGAGGAGGTGCCCCGGGATGAATATGGGGATGATGTCGATACACCTCGCCTTGGCCAATCTTCTCTACTCGTTTGATTGGGCGGGGCCGCCCTCGGCCCCGCCTATCGACACTGATGCCTTGCCCGGGCTCACTATGCATAAGAAGAATCCGCTTATTTTGGTCCCAACACTACCATTATCCTAGCTTGGCCTCTTTTATTTTATCCAAATTATTGAGTTTGTCATTCTGTTGCTAGAGTTTTAGGCCATCCATAACGCTATCTCTTATTCATCTCTTAACTCTCTCATCTCTTCACTATTCATGAGCTCCACTGTACGTTTCACTCCATCTCTTAACTAAGAGACAACACCTATATCCCTTCATCTCTTAACCATCGCATCTCTTAATTATTCATTCAATTTATTGTTGCTCCTAACACAGTTTGAACGAACTAATGGTATGGATCCATGTTTAATTCAATGCTAAGTATTTTCTTAATTTGCTATGGTCTTCGTTTAGCAATGAATTACATCCATGTAATATTGTCTAGTTTGTTCAAGGATTGTTAGGAGGAGCAACACTTTTCATCTTTTAGTTAAAACTAGTATCCACACCATTGCTCAATGAATTTTCCAAAAACTAATTTAACATCACGTTGTACATGAATTTAAAATACTATAACAAATACTCCCTCCATCCTAAGATAAACGAGTCATATATTCCTTTTAGGGATGTCCCAATATAAGTGAGACATTTGCTTTTAGTAAAAAATCATTTCTCTTACTGTATTATCCACCTACTTTATTCTCTATCTACTTTTCTACTTTTCTCTCTCTCATACTTTACTCTATCTACTTTAACTCTTTAAATATCAATTCCTTAAATCATGTGTCCAAGAGGAGTGTTTCGCTTATTTAAGGATGCAGGGACTATACTATGAATACACGGTGTTATCTATCGTGTTATTTGTTTTATCTAATAAACTGTTCCTCTTTCGATTCTATAGCATATATACCACTTGATTAACCAATAGTTTGTCAGAAAATCAGACGAATTATCACATAATAATAGATAAAATAAAACCAAACCTTAATATCATAATTAAGTAATCAAAAGAATATATGAGTACAATTACTATAAATCAAATCCTAGAATTTTATGATTTAACACTAAACAAAAATCATAATTAAAAACAATACTCTTCCATCCCTAATAGTTTATCACCATTTGACCCGATACAAATTTTAAATAATAAAAAATTAGTTGAAAAAGTTGGTAGCATATGTGTCCTACTTTTATAGTACTAGTATATTAGTTTTATGATAAAATGTGAGTAGAAATGAGTTAGTGTAATGTGACATTCACTACTAATTAAAAATGGTAAAAGTGAAAGGTGAGAAAATTTTTAGAGACGGACAAAAATAGAAATAAGTGACAAATTCTCAGGAACGGAGGGAGCAACATAATGAAATACTAGATAAAAATCTGTCAATATAATCTCGTGTTCTTCAATCCTTTTCTCATTGCCTTAGAAATTATTTGACCTTTTGAGTCTTCTATCGATTTGTTATAAATCATTGATTAGAGATGATTAATTATGGATTGGAATATGGTATTTATAGGGAGGGCTCCAAGGATATGATCCGTTGTTAACTTTTTTAAGTTGCTAAGTCTGCTAACTCATTAATACAGTGTATTAAAAATGTTAACATAAACTCAGTTGATATTTTAATACACGGTCTTGACATTGATATTTACTCCCTCCGTCCTCGAATAGGAGTCCCATTTTTTCATTTTAGTCCGTCCGCGAATAGGAGTCCCGATTCACTTTTACCACAAATGGTAATAGAGTCCCACCTTCCACTAACTCATTACACTCACATTTCATTTAAAACTAATATATACAAGTGAGACCTTTATTCCACTAACTTTTTTCCATCCACTTTTCTTAACCTTTCTTAAACCCGTGTCGTCCAAAAATGAGACTCCTAATGGCGGACGGAGGGAGTATAATGTCAACACAAATTTATGTTGATATTTTAATGTGATCTTGCTGACATTTTTAATATATATTGTATTGATGAGTTAGTAAGTTAGCAATTTCAGAAAAGTTAGCATTATATAACAAACCCCGATGGCTCTAAATTTCCATCTTCGAGTAGCATCACTGTTGGAGCTCTTAAAGATGGTAATCGAGAGAGACGAGATGGCTATACATATTCAGAGAGTTTGGGAGTAGAAGAAGATTGAAGATTTGTATTTTCTGTGTTATGTTTTCAACGTTTTACACCCCTCATTATATAGGGAAGATAGTGTCCCTAATTATGGAAAACATATCAACCTATTCTAGGATACAATATTTTCACATATTCCTAGTCAATCAATTATTCTCCAAATCTTCTCCTTCTATCGTTGATTCTTCCTTTAATTCCATTGATTTTGTTTGACACTCCCCCTCAAGTTGAGCAACGGTATCTCCGATACTCAACTTGTCCAAAATTTTCTTGAAGACTTTGGGATGAACAGCTTTAGTCAAGATATCTGCAAGTTGTTCTTCGGACCGAACAAAGGGAAATTCTATGATCCCTCCTTCGAGCTTCTCCTTGATGAAGTGACGATCAACTTCAACATGTTTGGTACGGTCATGTTGCACTGGATTCTCTGCAATACTGATTGCGGCCTTGTTATCACAAAACAGTTGACTTTTCCGTGTAGGTGGAAAGCCAAGTTCTGTCAATAATCTCCTTAGCCAGATGATTTCCATTAGTCCACTTTTGATTCCTCGGAACTCTGCCTCTGCACTTGATAGAGCTACCACCTTTTGCTTCTTACTTCTCCAAGTGACCAAGTTCCCTCCAATGAAGGTGAAGTAACCCCCAGTGGACCTTCTGTCAATAGGATTACTTGCCCAACCTGCATCTGTGTATCCGTCGATCTCCAATTCATCCTTCTTGGCTAAAAACACTCCATAGCCAATGGTTCCCTTCAGATATCTGACAATCCTTAACGCAGCATCCATATGGTCGACTTGAGGTCGGTGCATGAATTGACTAACTATGCCGACTGCATATGTGATATCCGGTCGGGTATGTGATAGGTATATGAGCTTCCCTACCAGTCGCTGGTATCGTTCTCGATCTGTAAGAGCAGCCCCTTCTTCTATTTTCAATCCATGATTAGGATTCATTGGAGTTTCAGCAGGTTTGCAATCCAACAACCCTGTCTCTGCAAGTAAATCTAAGACATATTTTTTCTGTCTCAGAAATATCCCGTGCTTTGATCTCAACACCTCTATCCCAAGAAAATATTTTAATGCCCCTAAGTCCTTCATTTCAAACTCTTTGAATAAGTTCTCCCTTAGGTTGTGGATTTTCCTCTACGTCGTCACCAGTGATAATCATGTCATCAACATAAATAATTAGACATGTTATCTTTCCATTCCTTCTTTTTGTGAAGAGTGTATGATCTGAGAGGCTTTGTTTAAACCCGTGTTTGAACATTGCCTGGCAAAACCTTCCAAACCATATTCTAGGAGACTGCTTCAGCCCATACAGAGTTTTTCTAAGGCGACATACTTGCCCGAGTCCGAAATCTTCAGAGAATCCAGGTGGGACTTCCATGTATACTTCTTTGTTTTCCCCCAATTCACCATGTAGAAACGCATTTGTGACATCGAATTGATGTAGAGGCCAATCCTTGCATGCTGCTACGGAAAGAAGTGCTCGAACAGTGTCTAACTTGGCAACTGGGGAGAATGTCTCTTCATAATCTACTCCATATACTTGTGTGTATCCTTTGGCCACAAGTCTCGCCTTATATCTCTCGATTGACCCATCTGCACGCCTTTTTATGATGAATATCCATCGACATCCAACTGGCTTCTTCCCTTCTGGCAATGTACACTTTTCCCATGTCCCATTTTTAATGAGAGCGTCAATTTCCTTTTTCATGGCCTCTCTCCAATGTTTATGTCTTGAGGCCTCCTCAAATGTTTGTGGAATCTCCTCTTCTTCATATATGGCAGCTTCAAATGCACTAGCCATTTCAGTGAGTTGGGTTTGTGCAATATTCGCCACCGCATATCTGGCCTTCTTTCCTTTCCAGTCCGGAGAGTATCTCCGGGCAGAGATTCCCCTCGTGCTTCTATGAGGAAAATCATATGGTGATTCCCTTGGATGAGCATCTCTACCACTTGTTAGACAGTTATCTCCACCATTCCTGTCAGGATTAGTATTCTCCACAATTACATTATCCATATCTGAACTGTTTACCTCCGACATCGAAGATGGGGTTGATGGTTGAGCAGTGTCACCTAACTCCACGTTCTGTTCAGTGGGAGAAGACGGCTCGGCGATACCACTACTTTCCTCTGTTGGACCGACTTCTGTGACAGGGCTTGACTCAAGCGTCGACTCTCCCCCTGACTGGTTTCTCCCTTGACTAGGTAGCCAATTTAGTAGGTCACTAGTAGGATTATGGTCCGACGATATCTCCCCCTGACTACTACATTGGCTGTAAAAGTATTCCCCTTCCACAAAATCACAATTCATGGTAGTGTGCATGTTGCCTGTAGTCGGATCATAGCATCGATACCCCTTCTGACTTTTTCCATACCCCAAAAAAACACATTTACGAGCACATGGTGAAAATTTAGTACGTTCATGTTTAGGAATATGAACAAATACTGAACAACCAAAGACCTTGGGCTCTAAGGAAAGAGAGGAAGGTAGTTCGAAGTGTGTGGAAAAAATATCCAAGGGTGACTTGAAGTCTAGAATCCCAGTGGGTAGGCGGTTCATGAGGTAGACTGAAGTGGCTATGGCTTCGGGCCAAAAAGTTCTCGGTATTTTTGACTCGATCAAGAGAGCTCTAGTAATCTCAAGGATGTACCTATTTTTCCTTTCTGCTACCCCGTTTTGCTCTGGAGTGTAGGGACACGAGGTTTGGTGGACTAGACCATTTTGTCGAAAAAAGTCTTGCATTTTTGTATTCACAAATTCTCCCCCATTATCTGACCTAAGGATTTGGATTTTGTGGTTATACTGGGTTTGGATGAGAGAGTAGAAAGTAGTGAATTTTTCAAACACATCGGATTTATTTTTTAAGAAATATACCCAAGTCATACGAGAATAATCATCCACAAATAACAGAAAATAACGAAATCCTTGTCCCCCAGTAATTGGTGCCGGGCCCCAAACATCAGAGTGAATCAAAGCAAAAGGAGTTTTCATTCTAGAATTGTTCAACTTAAATGAATGTCTGTGGCTTTTGGCCAATAAACAAGTTTCACAATGAAAGAAATGCATAGAAGCAACTAAATTAGGATAAAGTAGACGAAGATATCCTATAGATGGGTGTCCTAACCGACGATGCCAAAGCCAAGCCTGTCTTTCAGTTGGTCCGTGAGTCAGCATTGCAGTACTCTGTTGAGCTATCTCGTCCACATAGTACAACCCGTTTCGCTCAGTGCCACGCCCAACTATCGTCCCCGTCTTGATATCCTGTAACATACAAAATCGCGGTTGCATTAGTAACTTGCAGTTCAATTCCTTAGTCACATGACTAACGGATAGCAACTTATGTGACAATGATGGAACATAAAGGCAGTTAGATAGGCATAAAGTGGGGGAAACATTAATGGTTCCCGCCCCTTGGACTGGCGCTAGGTCCCCACTGGCTGTTTGCACATAGGTTTTGCTAGATTTCGAGATGGTTAAGAAGTCTGATGCATCAAATGATATTGTGTCGGTAGCCCCACAATCGAATATCCATTGGGTGTCTTTGGCGTCTGATTGTGAGGTAGAGGAACATGCCAATGCTTCGAAGGAATTTTTGCACGGAATTGAGGGCTTAAATTTTTGGGACTGTGGTGCAATTTGTAGAGTTTTGGCAGTTTGGGGGTAATTTTGTGACTGGGCATTTTTCTGGGGGTCAATGTGAAATTTTTGGAAGTTCTGGGGCTGATTTCGAGATAATTTGGGATGAGGGGTTGGTTTTGGAATTTCTGAAATGTCTGGGGTGGTTT
>NC_062967.1:17154870-17285464 GCF_023119035.1 Salvia hispanica | reverse complement strand
CACTACGTGTAACATTCCGAATTTCCGAACCCTAATTTTAGAGCCCTAAAATTTATTATTGATGACGTGGAAGATGTGAATTATTTGATAAGTGAATTTATTGCATGAGCTTCTTTGACCGAGAAGTTTGAAAAGTCAAATTTGTTGACTATGTGATGTGGCACGTGATTTATTAAATTATGAGGTGAATTAATTGTTTGAGGGTGAGTGAGAATATTAGAGAAAATTTCCATAAATACTAGCCATTTTCGACCCCCTTGATTTTTGAAGAAGAAATTCTATTTTTCCGGATTTAATTTAATTCTTGGGATATTTATCCAAATTAAATCCAAGACCCAATTATTCCTTATTCTAAAGAGGGAAAAATCGAAACCCCTTGTTATTTGGTGATTTTCGAAAATCACTATGTTGGGAAGGAAGAAATTATTTTATTGTTTAATTGATCCCTTATTTGATCTCCTTCCATACCTAGAATTAAAATATTCTACCAAATCTTTCCATACCTCAAGAGACCTTGCCATATCTATTTTAGTTGATATTTAAAAATCCCTTCCTTATTTACAAGACTAAATACACGCATAATTCATTCTTCCAAGGAGAGATTTTTAATATTTTATTTTGCTCCGTGATATTTTATTCTACTCCGTAAAATATACCAAAAACAAAATCTTGGCTAATTGGGAGCCATATATTTCAAAAATTACATGCCTTGATACCCTAGTCTATTTTTGTTAATTCTTCTTTCCTACTTCACAATATTTATTTATTTAATTGTGGAGAATGAAATCTTACCAAATATTCTATTTTAGTTACCTAAAGATCTTGTTGAGCACTATAAATAAGAGAACCCCTAACCCTAGCCCCCATAAATTTCGCCCCTCTCCTCTCTCCCACTCTCTCTAATTTTTTCTTCCATTCTCCAATATTTTTGTCATCTTTTGAAGAAGAATTGAAGTTTGATCCAAGAATCTTGAAGAACCGAGTCTAATACTTTGTTTCTACCGTTCGTTTTTCTCAAAAAGGTATTCTTATATTAATCTTCTTCTTGCTACTCGATCCCTCTTCTTTCTAACCGATTAATCGGTCTTCTTGAGCCCTCATGCATCTTGGTTGAGTGAAAGTGGGATAAAGGGGATATGGGAATATGTTACATGTGTGTGGCGTGTGTGTGCGGCGTGTGTGTGTGTGTGTGCGTGTCGTGTGTGTGTGTTGTGTTGTGTTGGTGTAGTGTGTGTTTGATGGCTAAATATTCTTGTGTGACATATGTCGATGTTAGATCTAGATTGGAGATGCGAATGGAACTTGTGTGATAAACATGATCTTGATTGATTAGTAATGATAAGATAAATCGATGGGAAAAGGGAAAAGTATTGAGACATGCATGAGTAAGAGTAGTGTTGAACCTAATTTGTGATATGTGCCTATGTGATTAAAAGGTGAAACTTTGGTTGCGAAGCCGGATAACGGAAAAGCGAAACTACTTGAAATCTAAGCAGTCGAGGTGGGCTTTACTCTTAAAAATCTCTTTTATTTTGTCAAAAATATTGATTGGTGTTATAAGGGTGGTTTAACTGTTATGTCATACCCATGTTTGCATTATTGTGATATTGTGTGTCTGATGCCTAGTTTGTGAGTTCGCTCCATTGGGCTATAGGGCTATGAATGTGATTATACGAATTCGGGTCTGAGTATGGGCCGCAAACCCTACCAATTTGTGTACACGAGGGGATCGGGAGCCATCCTTGCTAGTCGGCCGGTCTCGTGGGCGAAAAGTGTGTCCACACTTTCGTCGCACCATGGAAAGATTGTGATTGTGGAAATTGATGAGAAAATGGGGAGTTATTTTGACTGGCCAGTTTATGAAAATATATTTTTTGATACTCGTGATATTCTCTTATAACTGCTTAAAACTCGAGTTCACTTGGTAAGGGTGACATAACTTATAAAATGTTTTGGCAATGAGCTCACTGAGTATTTCAAAATACTCAGCCCTGCATGTGTTTTCCTTATGTGCAGGTTGAATGATGACGAGCGGTGGCGGGTGTTGAGCATGATAACTAATTAAGATGGATATTTTGAACTTCAAGCGTAGTTGTGTCCTCATACATAGCTACTCTTTCTCTTGGTCGTCTTCCGCTGAATTTTGATACACTTTAGGATTTGTTTTTGGGATATTTGCATCTTGCCTTCGATTTGAGGCCTTAGCCCTTTTCTTGTGATTTTTATCTTGGATATTATGTCGTACTCTTGAGATTTTGATCGTTATTTAAGATACTCTTTTCTCTTTCTTATTCAAGCTTCTAGGTTAAGTTGTTGCTTTACTGCTCTGATGTTTCCTTTAAATGCTATGGTCAACACTCTTTAAATAAAACCCTAGCCTGTGTTTACTTCTTTAGAGTCCGTTTGGTAGCAGCTGCCGCATTTATTGTACCCTAGAAGGGCGGGCTGTTACACTATGTTTTAACAAAATTCACTAAAACGATTTCATTTATATAGTATTTTTTATTTTTACAGATTTTGTTCTTTATGGTTGTAAAAATTGAGAGAATTTAATAATATTTAGCTGTAAAAATAAATTGTGAAAATTTATTCTGCTGTAAAAATAAATATTTTATTGATAATGAGACGTCGACATATTAAATCTGCATGAATCATATTAGAAACACGATACTGATTTACACATACTGATATATACACCAAATTCTTCTCATTGAACTCATGAACATATTCTCAGTCTCCAGACTTGGGTTGGGCCAATTAGAAACAAACCTCAGCCACCAATTTCTCTTTTGTTTATGCAACTGACACGACAAACGTTATAGTCGTCCTATGAATATTGAAAGCAACAACCTATTCAATTGATTTCATTAACTAATTCATTACATATATACGTTTTAAAAGCAACTAACTATTCAATTTCATTAATTAATTCATTACATATATAGGTTTTAAAAGCAACCAACTATGCAATTTCATTAATTCATTACATATTGATTGACAATATCCTCGTTAAATTATCGTTTTATTCTCGTAATTATTAACCAAGTGGGAGTAGTAGTATGTGATAATATCATGAATTTCGTTCTTGATATCTTTTTCATTTACACCAAACCAAATATAATTAATCAATTGATAGAGAAGATCATCACCTACTCTGAATATGTATTTCAACTCTGTTACTGTATATTCCATGTGATTGAATTAATTAATCCAATGTAATTATTATGATATATATAGTGCTCAACTCCACACAAATGAATCAAATAAATTCACTATCTTCCACATTAAATGCATTTTAACTGTCGAGATATTATGCATAGTACTCCATCAGTTTGATTTGTTTTAATTAGCACAAGATTTAAGAAAGATAATGTTGAATGAATTACATGAAAAAAGAACCTGGGAGTATATAAATAGAATGAAACTGATAAATGAAGTGAGAATAAAATACTCCGTGTAATATAAGAGAAATTAAATATTACTTTTTAAAAAAATGACTCGACAATTAGAGTTCAACAATGAAAAAGAAACACGCATCAACTAAACTATGATATGAAAGAAGTATTACATACTGAGTCACATGAATACTATGTGAACCTACTCCTATATATACAGTCATTCAAATAAAAACGTTTAATTAGTTGTAAATTAGCATATATAGTCAATATAAAAATGCACATTTATATTTATTTAGTTTTGGGACTAGAAAAAACAATTTTGGAGTGTAGGAATACCGAATACCTGAGTCACACATGGCGTTCTCCCCGTACAACCCTCACTGGAGGGAGACGCGGAGAATGTGCACCCTCCATCGTTCTCCCCCAAACAGATCCTCAGCTTCCGCCCTGTCCGCGAGGCTCAGGTGTCTCGCGTCATCTCCAAACTGCACGCTCGACTCAATCATCCGGCCAATCTGAGCGACATGGCGATGTCCCTGGCCAGCAACACCATCTGCGGCGTTGCTTTTGGGAAAACCTACGACGATGACGAGTACGAGAAGAAGAAACTCGACAAGCTCGTGCTCGAGGCTCAGGCGTTGATGGTCTCGTTCTACGTCTCCGATCACTTCAAGGTGTTCGGCTTTCTCGACAAGCTCTCCGGCTTGTCGAGCCGGGTCGAAACCAATTTCCAGGAGCTGGATTCATTCTACCAGCAGCTCATCGATGATCATCTCAACCCCATTCCATCGTCTTCTTCTTCAGGTGATCCGGATATTATTGATCTCATGCTAAAATTAAAAGGAGAGAAGCCGGATTCGATCACGTGGGACCAGATCAAGGCGCTGCTGATGAACCTGTTTGTGGCTGGGACGGACACGGTGGCGGCCGCGATTGTGTGGACGATGACAGCTCTGATGCTGAGGCCCGACATCATGAGGAAGACGCAGGAGCATATAAGGGAGGCCGTGGGGAGAAAAGATGATGGAATAATGATTACAGAAGACGAGCTGATGAAGCTGCCGTATCTGAAGGCGGTGGTGATGGAGGGGCTGAGGCTGTACCCGCCGGCGCCGCTGCTGTACCGGACGGTGGAGGAGTCTCATCTTGTGGAAGGGTTGCAAGTTGAAGTTGGGACTAAATTCATTATTAATGGCTGGGCTATTGCTAGGGACCCCGCGATCTGGGAGGATCCCGAGGAGTTCGTGCCTGAGAGGTTCTTGAATGTGTCTGACTCCGACTGGGAGTTCAAGATGCTCCCGTTTGGAGGCGGGAAGAGGAGGTGCCCCGGGATGAATATGGGGATGATGTCGATACACCTCGCCTTGGCCAATCTTCTCTACTCGTTTGATTGGGCGGGGCCGCCCTCGGCCCCACCTATCGACACTGATGCCTTGCCCGGGCTCACTATGCATAAGAAGAATCCGCTTATTTTGGTCCCAACACTACCATTATCCTAGCTTGGCCTCTTTTATTTTATCCAAATGATTGATTTTGTATTGTATTTTGTACATTTTGTATCTTGTATCAACAATAAGGTTTTCTGTAACGTTACATTCTATTATCTGTAATCTGTATTATGTTGCCTTGAGTTTTGTTTATTTAACTAAGTTACTTAGTTTATATGAAATATTTCATGTTTGGTGTTGCCTAGGGTTTTCAATGGGAAGATTATCAGGAGTACTATTAAATTGGGCATTTGGCTATGATTTTACATAGTTTTGAATGGAAAGCTAAGATGTATTAGGTCGGGGAGTGTTATATTGTTAACTCAATACTTAATTGGTAACTACAACTAAATAATAGCCATTAGATATTCAAATTAAGGGCCTAGATCATCAACTACGAAATGTCAATACGATAAAAAAACATTAATAAGGGTATTAAAGTCAATTTACAACAAATTGTTGTAACTAACTTTTGAAAAATATCCCATAACTTTAAAACACATATAACTTTCTCGATTTAAATTGTTTTTTCGCACAACATATATCAAATTAAAGATAATTTCATAAGGATTCTAACACGATCTCACTTGCATATGTTCCGACGTCAAAATTTGAAAAAAAAATCATAATTTTTAAATTTTTTTCGTACAGCACAAATGTTCCTATAGAATATGTCAAAATAATACATGTAGAATGTCAATATAAGCAATGTGTTAACATTCTCAAAGCATTGTGTTGACATTCTCAAAGCATTGTGATGACATTCTCAAAATATTGTGTTGATATTTTCGAAACACTATATTGATATTTTCATCCAAAACCTAAATTTGGTAGTTTTTTTATCCTTTTTGATTTAATTAATAAAAATAAAAATTATACGTGACAAATTATAGACCATAAATTTTCTAAAATTCTATGATCTTAAATTAGTTATAAATATAAATTAAATGGTGAATTAACAATTAATAACTCCCCGTATAGACTATATGTACACTTGAACAATTAATATTGAAGAAAGTGTTGGATCTTGAAATTGTATGAAGCTAGGAATAACAAAGTATCCAGGCTATGGGTATTCAATGCTCCAAATAAGTTTACTTTTTCTCAATCTCCCCCTATATGGGTCAAAAGCCCATATATTGTAAGTTGTAACCCAGCCCAATAGCCCATTCCAAGTATTCACGAGGCCCAAGGAATAAAACTCCTCTCTTTCTCTCTGTATCTCTGCTCCAGAACCTTCCATTTCCACACTCCTAAAACCCCTCCTCTGCTTCTTAAACCCTACAACCACCTCTCCAAATCTGCTGCAATCCTCTCTCAATCTCCCAGAATGCACAGCTTATCCAGGCGTTCCGTCACCGCCGTCCTCCGCAGCGGCGCTGCCCGCCATCGCCCCATTTATTCGCTCCAACATCATCTCGTATACTCTCCTCTTTCTCCTTTTATATGTCTGCATTTACTTATTTCACATTTTTTATTGCGCCTCAATACTACTGTGTTGTATGTATCTAATTCGGAACATATTCCATAAATTGCATCCCTTTTTCTTAAAAATTGAGTGTACGCCCTATACCGGCGTTGTTTGTTGTTCATAATAACTCATAATCTTCCATGTTGATTAGTCCGGAGAGAGTGATCCAACAAAGAGATGGTGCTCTGTGCTGACAACTGGTGGAAACATTGCTATTGGTGCCACCACATCATTTAATCTGAGAAAAGGTCCTCTGATGGGGTGTCGGTATGAGACAACTGCTGCTGCCTCAAGTCCACCTCCACCAGCTGAGAAATATGAGTACCAAGCAGAGGTGAATTTATGTCAAAAGTTATACCTTTCTAATTGTAGTATTTGAGTGCAGTTCATCATGTTCTCTTTTGTATGCTATCTGTGGCAGGTTAGCCGCCTCATGGACCTTATTGTGAATAGCTTATATAGCAACAAGGATGTATTTCTTCGCGAGCTTATCAGGCACGTCTTTCAGTCTATCTACCCATCATTATTTTTCATATTGAAGTGGATTCTATTGGCTAGTTGGAAATTGTATTGTTGATGTTCTCTGTCACATTAATTCGGTGATACTGCATTAGATTTAGGTTTGAGTGCTGTTTTAAGTAGATTATAGTCTCTCACATGCTTGTGGCTTGAGAATTCCTGATATCTAGACAAGTTGGATCAGGATTGCATGTCCTCGAACAGTACCTGTGTTTTATATTCGTGCCTGAGGTTTTCTGATTTTCTTCATCCTCTGAAATCCTTGGTTTTCTGCTCCTGCAGCAATGCAAGTGATGCATTGGACAAGCTGCGTTTCCTTGCTGTCACTCAGCCTGATCTTTTGAAGGATTCTGTTGATCTTGACATACGTATCCAGACGGACAAAGATAATGGAATAATTACACTTACGTAAGTTTTATTAATTAGAAGCATCTTGATTTGATCCATACTGTCTTTCTTCCAAATTAACCGATTTTTCGTACAGAGATTCTGGGATTGGCATGACTAGGCAGGAACTTGTTGATTGTCTTGGTACTATTGCACAAAGTGGAACTGCTAAGTTTTTGAAGGCTTTGAAGGTGCAACCATCTGCTGATAGTAACATTTTATTATCCGTATCTCTTGATTCAGAAAAACTCACTGCTTACATTATTTTTTTATAGGATAGCAAGGATTCTGGTGCTGATAGCAATTTAATTGGTCAGTTTGGGGTGGGATTCTATTCAGCATTCCTTGTTGCTGAGAGGGTATGCACCATCACTCTGAAGCTAATTCTTACTCTTGAACACTATTCTTAACTATAGCCTTTCTTTTTCCCTTTTCCCATCCCCTTACCCTTTCCCTTATATGCTGGTCCTAACTCCTATTGTACTTTCTTGGTAAAAGGTTGAGGTCTCAACGAAGAGCCCTAAGTCCGATAAGCAGTATGTATGGGAAAGTGAAGCAAACTCTAGTTCCTATACCATCCGAGAAGAGACTGATCCCGCTAAGCTTATTCCAAGGGGGACCCGTCTCACTCTATATCTTAAGGTGCTTAAGTCATGAGGTGCTTCTTTTTTGCATTTCATTTATGGGCTCAAGAACCGTGTATTCATTTCTTTTTTTTAAATGTTTCAGCATGATGATAAAGGCTTTGCACATCCAGAAAGAGTCGAGAAGCTTGTTAAGAATTACTCACAATTTGTTTCCTTCCCAATTTACACATGGCAAGAAAAGGGATACACGAAAGAGGTAGGTTTACAAAATATAGAGGTCCTTTTTGTTTTGATTTGGTCCCTCTATTTTGCGCTTCACAGTACAACACACTTTTCAGGTTGAGGTTGATGAGGAGCCTACCGATGCTAACAAGGATGAGCAAAATGAGACAACCGAGGCACTCTCCACACACTTGATTATTTTATAACAGTTATTTGTCATTAATAATGATGCTATTTAATTTCAGAGGGTGAAAATTTTGTTATGCTTGTGATGTAACAGAAAAAGAAGAAGACCAAGACTGTAGTTGAACGATATTGGGATTGGGAGCTTACAAATGAGACACAGCCAATATGGGTTAGCCCTTTTATCAGTTTATGTTGTGTTTCATTACTAGAGCTGCTATCTTTCAGAATTTAATAGTTCATTTTGATGCAGCTGCGTAACCCTAAAGAAGTTACAAAGGAGGACTACAATGAGTTCTACAAGAAAACGTTTAACGATTATTTAGAACCCCTTGCCTCTTCACACTTTACGACTGAGGTTACACAATTTCCTTCTGACATCAGTCTTTGTTGTTTGTAACACTATCATCTGATGTCTGTTTTCCACCACTTTTGTTCAGATGATACTTCTGTTATTTCTCTGTAGTAAACATTATTTTGCGTGCGGATATAATAGAATATGTTATAAAATCACAAATACAAGATGGTGATATTTATTCGATTTAATTGTTTTCAGGGTGAGGTGGAGTTTAGGTCTATCCTGTATGTGCCATCCATGACAGCCTCAGGAAATGATGACATGATCAACCCCAAGACGAAGAATATAAGGCTGTTTGTAAAAAGAGTATTCATTTCTGATGATTTTGATGGTGAATTGGTGAGAGAAAAATAATTGGTCTTTATATCCAGATTATTTACTTAATGTATTCGTAACCCATATTTATTCCTCTCCTATGCAATAGTTCCCACGGTATTTGAGCTTCATCAAGGGTGTTGTTGATTCAAATGATCTTCCTCTAAACGTCTCACGCGAAATCCTTCAAGAAAGTCGTATTGTAAGTGTATAGGATAAAGTCGTATGGTCGCATATATAATATTATACTCTGCGTGTGAGGTATGAGTATGAATTACCTAACTCTAGTTCTTGTTGTTTTAGGTTCGCATTATGAAGAAACGTCTGGTGCGCAAGGCCTTTGACATGATCCTCGGCATATCTTTGAGTGATGATAGAGAGGTATATCTGTACCATTTTAATATCTCTTTTGGTTTGATTGTGTTTCCTTTCCATTTTATATCTGTTAAATTTAGATAAACATTGACTGTCACTTGGACTTGCTGCCGAGTAAAGAATAGACTTTTTATGATGTATCCTTTAAACATTTAACTTCTTATATACAGGATTATATGAATTTCTGGAGGAATTATGGCAAACACATGAAATTAGGTTGCATCGAGGATCGTGAGAACCACAAACGCATCGCTCCGTTGCTTCGATTTTTTTCATCTCAAAGCGAGGAGGATGTTATCAGCTTGGATGAGTATGTTGACAACATGAAAGCTGATCAGAAAGATATTTATTTCATTGCGGCGGACAGTGTAACTAGTGCAAGGAATACACCCTTCTTGGAGAAACTTGTCGAAAAGGATATTGAGGTGTTCTAAATCTTCTACACTATCTATCTTGTATTTGCATACATTCTTGATGACCACAATTTTCTTTTCTGCTGCAGGTTCTGTTCTTAGTGGACCCTATAGACGAGGTTGCTATCCAGAATCTGAAATCTTACAAGGACAAGAACTTTGTTGACATCAGCAAAGAAGATTTAGATCTGGGTTAGTATAACTGATTACCTCTGTGGGATTGATTGTCTCCATTATTCCTGCTTAAGTCTCTATAGCTCTACTGGTTATCTGTTCCTTTGTTTCTTAGGAGTTAGATGTTACCCATAGTATGTTGACATTTCATTTTGCTGTACATGTCTTGTGCTAGTATTTCCATTTTTGTATGTGAACCTGTCTATTATGAACCATGCTCTGTGGCTTGTTGGATATGTGTATAATTCTTTCACTTGGTGCACTCTCTTGATGTGCAGTTGCTAATGTGTTCTCAAAGATTGTTGATCATATGCTTAGTTTGTTTTGGGATTCCTTACGTACTAAGACTGATATTATTGCAGGCGACAAGGATGAAGACAGAGATAAAGTGATGAAGCAAGAGTTTGGCGGCACTTGTGACTGGATTAAGAAACAATTGGGTGAGAGAGTTGCTAGTGTTCAAGTCTCAAACCGTCTCAGAACATCACCTTGTGTCCTTGCAGCTGGCAAGTTTGGCTGGTCTGCAAATATGGAAAGGTGAATTGAGCTATGCCACACAAGCATGCATGTTTATACTAATATGCATATGTAGATCTCTACTTGATTTTTCTGGTTATGTTTGTCATCGAACTCATTGCAGGCTTATGAAGGCACAAAATGTTGGTGACACATCCTCCTTCGATTTTATGAAAGGCAGGAGAGTTCTTGAAATCAATCCAGAACATCCTATCATCAAAAGTTTAAATGTATGATTCATAGCTGAGTAACAACATTTCAATACCAGAGACGTACTGTTTCCACATCTCAACTCTATGTTTGAAAATGTTGCAGGAGGCTTGCAAGAGTAGTCCAAATGATGCAGATGCCTTGAAGGCCATTGATCTGCTGTACGAGACAGCTCTATTTTCCAGTGGTTTCACTGTGAGTACTTGTTCTTCTCTCCCCAATTGGATAGAGAAGTTTGATGGGTTATCTGAAATAATGTAAAATTGAATAATTGCAGCCTGAGAGTCCTGCTGAGCTTGGAGGAAAGATTTATGAGATGATGAACATGGCACTTTTGGGAAAGTGGGGTTCATCTACTGCTGCTCACTCTCAGCAACAAGTTGACGCCACATCTGTACCTGAGACGGTCGAAGCTGAGGTTGTTGAGCCTGCAGAAGTCAATGCCGCCCAAAAATGATAATCATGCTCTAGTAGTGTGCAGATAAAAATTGAGACATTTTTTTGATGTTATGGTGGTGGTTATCGAGTTTTTTCAACTTGGCAAATCTCTCAGTCTAGTTTACTAAAATAAGAAGCAATTGTGGTTGATAATGTTATTCTGATTATGAGTTTGGTAGAAGAATGGTCTGGAGAGATATGTGGAATAACAATAACATACTGCATTGCTCCTTGTTTTGCAGCTTTGTTCGTCGTTAGAATTATGTTATAGTAATAAAAACCTAATGCAATTGGGAACCATGGCAGTTGATTAGTTTTGTCTCAAATGCAATTCGAGAAGTGACCTTTTAGTTCTCTTCTCCTTTGATTCTTCACAAATTGAAATGTTTTACTCCCTCATCCTACAGTAAGAATATGTGATTTCACTTTTACCATAAGTAGGTTACACATTCTATTTACCTATTTCACTCACATTCTATTATAAAATTAATAGTAAAAAAATAGACCTTACATTCCACTAATTTTTATAACTCACTATTCATTTTTACATTTTTTAAAATTCGTGTTCACAAGTCACATCAAATGTGACTCCTATTGTAGAATAGAGAGAGTACTTTTATTTGGAGTTATCATATCCTCTCCATACATGGCATGGAAGATTTTAATGTATACTCTATTTGGAGAAGAAAGCGAGAGGATAAAGTTTATGCTAACTATCTTAGAATAACCCAAAAAAGAATACAACTCATAAGATAATCCAAAAAGGAATACAACTCAACTATCATAAGCTATAAGCTGGAGGGAGGAAGTAGTATTTGACTGGTAGAAACAATCAAATCATTTTCAATCATGAGGTTCTACTTAATTTGAAACCCAAAACAATGAGCAGTAGCAATCTGGGTCTATAATTTAAGAGTTACATGAGAGCGTGAGGAAGGCAAAAAGACCAATTCCTGAATACAACAGAATACTATAATATATATAAAGCTGGTTGGTTAGAGAGGCATAGGCTGTTTTTAAATCTGTACATCCACCATTAACTGAGCTCTTCTAGAACTTTTGCTATTGATTTTGTTGGAACAAATTCTCCTTCACCACATGCCATTCGTTCTAGGAATAGCTCCATTGCTGTTATGCATTCAGTTGGACTTGCTTCTGCATTTGCATTATTTCCAACAAGTTCACTCTCTCCTCGAAGAAGCACATCTGGAGTTGCAGCTGGGTCGAGATCCCAGCAACCCTCGGGCAAGTTAGAAGCGCCTTGGATGTTAAGCGAACAAGACGGAACCTGGTGTGAGAATCGCAGCATCTCTCTCCTAGGGATCCATCTAATAGCACTTGTGTTTGCATTTCTCTGATATACGGTCTTGTATGCATCCAGTTTTACGAGGGGAGTAACCCACACACCCTTCTCTTCCGAATAGTCGCCAAGAACCTCAACCATTTCATATTCATGCCTCACTTCATCTGGGGTTGTTCTGTTCCAATCCGGTGACCAGTTGCGGTAAACAGCCCATATATCTCCACATCTTGGATAGATTCTTACACACCCTCCCCTACCGGTCTTCTCCCTGCTCAGAACATGAGAGAAGATGTTCACTTGTTCAACCATTTCTGAGTGAAACACTCTAAAACTTCCACAAGATTTTGTGAATCCAGAATCCAACCAATTTACTGCCCCAAATTCAGAGTCTGATTTTGAGCTCAAGTAGCTAATATAGATCTTAAAAGGATTCAGTGAGATGACTTCCCGAATAAGACAGTACAAGCGAGGCATACCATCTTCTTCGTCATACAAGGCCCATATTTGTTTTGGCTTAAAGCATTCTTCTGACCTATCCTTGTCAAAATCATGGAAGTCTGAGTCTGGAACCGTTATTGACATAGAAGCACTTCTCTTCAGTTCTGGTTGTGATACTTTAGCTGTCTCATTCAATTTATCAACTGCAGCTTGTGCTTTTCTCTTCTCAGCTTCGGCTGCTGCAGCTTCTGAAGCCAACCTCATCTTCTCAAGGTTCTTACGGATTTCTGATCTTGCCCTTTCCATCAACAACTGTCTGGTATCAATTACAGGGGTAGCTGAACAGCGTCTACTTGAAGTCTCAGATGATACGTTCATTGTGGCCGTTTTTGCTTCTGCAGCAGCAGTAGGGTGATTTTCTTCATGTGCATGAGTATATGAGCTCCCAAAATCTATGATTCTCTTCTTTGCTGGTCTACCACGCTTAGGTTTTGATACATCCCTGAAACCACTATGCCCATCAGACAACATTTGAACTGTAGCATTTACCCTGCTAATATGATCTCCATTTGCCTTGGTTACGCCTGCCTCTCCACTGGTTTGATAAAAGACAAAGGATGATGTAGACAGCCCGTTAGGGCCTATGACCCCAACAGAATCCACGGACGAGTTACCCTGAAATGATATATTAGAAACAGGCTTATGTCCAGTATGATGACCCGTGGGCCCACTAGGCGCATGATATGTAGTTTTAGGTACAAACGAAACCCCACAACCATGACTTGCATAACCATTCTCAGGCGTATAAGAGTAGTTGCTATATGGGAAAGCTCCATTAATTGGGGATAACCCAGTCTCAACAGCTACGAAGACTCCACGGCAGTTCTTGCAAGAAAGTCTCTTGTTCACATACTTCCTAAGATACTCATACTGAACATGACAGGACGTACAAACAGTCCAAAACGTATCCCTTCTTGTATGAGAAGGTGGAAACTTGGAGCAATTGTCATAAGCGCCAGCCCCAGCACTGTACCCAGCAGCAAACAAATTCCTCCTTTGATCGTAGGAGCTTCTTTTACTGGTATCAGATAAAAGAGTCCACGCTTCAGATACAAGTCTAAATGCTCCATCAGCTCCAACCGTCCTGTTCTTATCAGGATGGAGCAGTACTGCCATCTTCTTATACTGTTTCTTTACTTTGGACTTTCCTGCAGATGGATCCAGTCCAAGAATTGAATAGAAATCAAGTTCTCCGTGAGCTTTAGCCTCAGAAGCTACATAAACTCCAAAAGTGGCCACCATTTGCGATATCCCATCCAGCTCAGGACACATCTTTTGAGCTTTTAAGGCATAACTCCTCGCACCAATGAAGTCTCTCTCCACGAATTTCTTTTCGGCATTGGCTTTAGCTCGTAAAGCTTCCTCTACGTATGATTCCATCTTAAATCCAGATTCAAACCAAACTCAGGTTCCAAAACTTATTACAAGCAGCATAAACTCAGTAACAATCCGCATCCAGTTTGAAACACAACCATTACTACTGCATATCATTGAAACAGATCGTAAATATCCTCTTTCATAACACAAAATAACATTAGTCCCCAAGAACGATAACGAGTCCATTATTTATAATTCAGCTCTAACTATAACAGATGAAGCCAATTTCAAACAACTATTTTTAAAAAAATCCCACCACCAAAAACTCACAAATTTATAACACAACATCCCAAGCAAGCACCCTAGTCAAAAACAATTCAAGCTAAATTCTTTCTAAATTTTATTTTTTAGTTGAGCGGAATTCAAGCTGAATCAGTTGAATGTAAGCACATTTTCTTCGTCAACCAAAGATCTAAGCGAGAGAATAGTACAAAAAGGAAAGTCAAATAAAAAACTAGTCTTCCGCCATTTTCAGCTGAAAATGAACACACTGAAAACGGAAAACGAAAAAATTTACAAATTCACAGAGATTTAGGAATAATCCAGCCATAGATTTTCCTGATCCGATAAAAATAGCATCAGATCCGCACCAAATCTAGGGTTTAATCTCAAACATTAATTCACCGTACAAAATGCAACTAACTAAAATAATTTCAGAAATGAAAAATTAAACATATCAAACTTACAACAAATTACTATCTCATAGCAGGAAAGCACAAATGGTCTGAGAAGAATTTTCCGGCAGCCGACGGCGGAGGGTTTCGTCAAAAAAAAAATTAATTAGAAAAAATACTGTTTGAGAGTTTTGTTTAAAGTAGGAGTAGAACTACAACTACTCTAGTTAAAAATTTGTTAAATATCTATCCATTTATATATAATAAAAATAAACATACTGCATAAAAAGATCGAATAAATAAAAGTTTATGTTATTCACAATTATTAAATATTAATACTCATATTAATATGATTGAAAGTAAAGAGAAAATAAAATATTGCTAGTACTGTAATTAATAATATGGACTAAACTAATTGTGCGCCCTGTGCGCTGTGCGCACCCCTCCAAAAGCTTAAAGTAAAAAAAGAATAAATCAAAATAGGAAAAAGTTAATTTTAAAATTTTATTAGTTAGATAGTACTAGTAGTAAAAGATTAAAAAGGAATGATAATTCATTACCTTTTTTCTGATCTTAGGTTATAGGGAGAAGGAAAGTAACATGGACAAGTGGGCTCATCTTATTATAATTAATAATGATAAAATAAAAATATTGCTATTGATTTTATACTACTACATTTTCTTATGTATATTATTCTGATTTTGAATGACACTACTTTGTGAGACTAGAGTCCATGTCAAAATCTGGTGTTAGACTGCGGGATTAAAATCATAAGACGTCGAATTCCGCTAAATGTGGATTCGGTATACATGTGGTCGAATAAAAAAAAAAGGATATAAATACAATCCACGATAACTAATACAAGAACTATAAATACATTATTTATTTTGAGTAAGAATGAAAATTTGGACTAGTTTTAGGAATTTTATACCATAAGACCATTTCAAGTAAGTTTTTGTATTTCAATAATTTATTCTGCATGTTTTGTATGAAAACCAGTATAACATTTTCCAATACTAGAAAATTTTGAGTTCGTTAATTTGGTTATAAACCACATTAACACATGTTAAATATCTATTACGGATTTTGTCTAATTTTTCTTTTGATTACATAACACACACTATTCATAATCAACTTATTAAACCTAAAAGCAATCAACACAAGTACTCTGCATAGATAAAGAAACTTGTACTACCATATATGAATACAGTGATAAGATACTTTATAAGTTGATTAATTGTTAATGCTTCTCTAATAGATGCCATACTATTTTCTTAATCTATCTCAATCTATTATTCACTATGTTAAAAAGGAATCTGCATTATTTCTTGTTGGTTACTTACATATAAAAAGGAAATCTTTATCCCATTAGTCACCTTCACAAATGAGTGCAATTTGAGAAAAGAATTCAATAAAGGATCAATTTCAAAAATATCTCACATTTAGGTGATTATCATTTAATATCCATTATTTCATTTTTGAGAAAATACAATGTTCTGCAAAATATTTATTAACGCCAGTTGAAATCTTACATCGATTACACAAAGTTATACATCAACTGCTCAATCGATATTTAAATCGCCCGAAAATTTTATTCCCAAAAAATGAAACTATAGATGATAATTGCCTAAATGATCATATAAATGCTTCAAATGATGGTCAATGCTATTACAGAAAACAATGAAAAAAATACTTAAAATATGAAATAAAGTTTTTTGGGTTCTAAACAATCATCCAACATCCATCTTAGTTGCTGTTTTATATACAGCACTAGCATACCCTCTCTAAATACAACCAGTTACATAGCAAGTATTTATTGTGTAAGATAATACAACCATATAATGGCAACTTGGTGGAGAATGGATTCACTATTTTCTGTTATATGCATAGATAAAAAACTACATTAGCCCATCTTTTTCCTCCCATACCAAACCACTTACAGATCTCTCAAGTCACTTATAGTTGGAGGTAGATGTAATACTTCAACAGGCAGAGAACCAAAGGACAGGTGTGTGTGATTTATACCTGAGCAATCCCCTTTTTTATAAGCATATCGTATACCTTATCAACCTTGCCAGGATCAACGTTAAACAGGACATGCGCATCGGCTTTCTTGGTTAAGTTTCCACTTAAAATCCTCATTGACATGGTCTGCAGCATGTTGAGGTAGTGTGCTGGTAAGATTCTAATCTCCACACATAGCTGTTTCTCCTGCATTTGCATGAGCGATTCAGTTAGCTTCACAAAAATCACAGAACTGATGCTTGTGTGTGTGGGGGATAGCCGGGGGAAGTAAGGATGGAACAGAAAAGGAACATTATTAGGAGTTATTCGGCAAAAAATAAATTACTGGATGCTACAAGAATAAAATCTTACAGCTTCAGAGAGTATATCAGCTCCTATAAACCCACTCACATCCCACTTATCAGAGGCATCGAAACCAGTGAATCCTCTACGATTTGATGAGGACTCCTTTCCAACAGGATCTAATACAGATGGGCTCTTGTTCCCGCCCCTGGGGCTATTAGTATCCTGATCTCCTTTCTGATGATTGATCCTCTGCAAATATTTGCCACCAGTGCCAGCCTGAGAACTTTCCTTCACTCGACGGGCATTTTCCTCAAATTCCCTCTTCATTTTCTGTTCAATGAATCTCTCGGCCTCACAAGCTGTGCGGCAACCAGCAGCTCGAGCTTCCTGCATAAGCATTAGTATCGGTTTAAGAAAGTAAAACAACAACCATGTTCGTGGGATGACTACTAGATATCATGCATACACCATGAAGTTCGCATTGCAAAAGTTAAAGAATTAGCTCTGATAAATTTGGTTCTACCATGCCCATCTGGGCAAACCTTGAATTTAAGATGGTCTCCATTATCTTCTGTCTTAAAGTTGACCTGAACACTTGGTGGGAAGCTTCTGTCTTGAATAGTCACTACAAATCTTGGGCTCCAATTTTAGGCGGGAAAATTTTGCTCAACAATTTTGTTTTTGTATAATATATAGATCTGAAACCAGTTGATTGAATAGACCTGCATGTTTCTATATTTCTAATTAAAGGTATAGCTACTGAATAGTGAGCTGCTCCCAGTTCAGTTATCTACTAACGTAAAAAGGTTCAAATACCAACCTAAGGTGTATCACAAAAATAAAATACTCCCTCATTCCCATAGAAATAGACCATTTGGGGTTGGCACGGGTTTTAATGCATAATTGGTAAAGTAAGAGAGGAGGAGAAAAAGTAGTTGAAATTGTGTAATGGATGGTAGACCCATAAACGATAGTAAAAGAGGAGGAGAAAAAAAGTTGCCATAAATGGATATAGACTATTAATGTAGCCTTACAGTGTGCTTTATTAACAGCATAACAGAGTAACATACCTGAAGATCTTCTATTCTCTTCAAAATTCTCTGCTCCTCGACAACACTCCTCAGCAACTCATCATGCTCCTCTTTGGAGTGAAATCGCATGAATACTCGATACCGATGGCACAGTTCCTTCTCTTCCATTGTAAGGTCCCTCTCGAAAGGATCGGGATATAGTAAATTTCTTTCCAGAATGAAGTCCTTCCTACGTTTCCTTTCATCAAGCCTACATAAGTGATAGATATATATGATGACCAAGAAAAGAAAATGACAGCTAATACCACCAATTTAACAATCAAGCATGTCTTCAAAAAAGAAGACACAAACACTATCAAGCATGTCTCAACTGAAACTAAACAATGGATGGGAAGTATTTATAGATTCGTTTGCTTTTTGGGCAGGGAGAGAAAGGATCATTTGCTAGTGAATTTTATGATCTAGAATTCAGATTGAGATAAGAGTGAATAAGAACGCAAAAATAATAAACAGAGCTAATGAAGAATAAATATTGAACTGGAATAAGACCGAAGGAAAACAACAATCACAAGAACTTCTCCTGCACACGAGCTGCGACGTGACTCGGTGATTATTAGGGTCCTAGACATGTTTCCCCATTAGCAGGCAGAAACTATTCATTTGGCCTAAGCACGAAACCCATGCAGGAGCTCACAGTCCATAAATAAATATGATGGAATTAACTACTTTGTAATAAGAAAATATGTACACCAATAATAAAATAAAAGAACTGCCCTACTCATGTGCACCCCTCTGAGTGAAGACTCGATTCTAATGAGATTGGTCTGAACTTCTGGGTCCCTGAATTTAATTAACTTGGCTATCTGTGAATGTGTACTTACACCATTTAGTTCAGAAATCAAGTCATTGGTATCTTAGTGATTCAACAAGATGCCAAGAAAATCCAACCAATACATAACTGGCATTTCATCCCAAGTTGCACCCATTTCAGGTATTACAGCATAATGAAAAGCAGTAGCTAAATTCACCGTTTTGAATATATATGCAAAATTCGTATTTTCAGTTCACGCTCAGCATCAGTATCAGTCTCCTTGAATTCCATATCGGCCAGTAACTGCTCAGCATCATTGTCATACTCAATTTCGAACTCTTGCCTCTTAGAATTGTATCCACTCAATTCTTTCATTGAAACACCCTCATTATCAGATGTCCTCGGTTTCTTCTCACCAATGCTCCGGTCCAAGTGAAGCTCTGTGGATATAACAATAACAGCCAAGCTAATTAAGATACAGTGATAGAGAAAGCCTTATACATAAGAACCTATCCTTCTACTATAAACAGAAAAGAGAAAACACAAAGATTCAGTGTATTAATGTTGTTCCCCGACTAAATAAACAACTGAATTTGGCACCAGACCACTGAAATGCAAAATGCACACATGTATTCAACATTGTGCCGACTAGTTATCATTTGTTTGCAAATAGATGATAACCAGCATATGTCAGGCACTAAAATGGAAATGTCAGGTACTAAAATGTAGATTTTGTAACTCAATCACAAGAAGTGAGCACTAAATGGTTGCTTCGGAGAAGCAACTCATGAGAATGCACACCTTCCACTTTAGGAACGTTCAGACCATCCTTGCTGAGGGCTTTCTCAGATGTCCTCTTACCGGCCCCTGTTGCCATTTTAGCACCGCTGGAACCTGCAATAGTGCCTGCCTCTGAAATGAAGAACCAATCAGACTGAACAACTTATGACACAGACAAATAACCAAAGAATAACATAATTTATCCCTGACCATCTGCACAAGAGCTTTTTGGTACAGAAACGATAAGACAACCAGTTCCAAAAGTATGAGATATTGTACCAGAAGAGATGCTTGAGGAAGAACGTGCTGTTTGACCTTCTTTCTTTTGATCTTCCATTCTGCCCACATAAAATGAAGTAGAACCATAGATTTCACAACAAAGATTAAAGACGTAAAAGTAGAAAACACAAAAACAAAATCTGCATGTTTACTTGATTCTTGCAGCAAAAGGTGACGCTTCTTTCCCATCAACTTCTCCAGACATAGTAGCTCCTGAGGTAATTTATGTTTAATTATTGAAAGCATAAGGAAACACGTATCACCCTTAGTTCAAAACCAGAAAAATGCCAATATATGATTGACCAAGAAGCTATATATGATTTGAGTTAGAAAACAAGGTGTGGGGAGCTTGATATTCCAATTAACAAAGGACTAAACAAACTACCGAAACAGAAGACAAAAAAAGCACACATGCTACCTTTCTTAGTTTCATCGTTTTCTTTGGCCATTGCAAGGAGTTCCTCTTTATTCTTCCCCATCACATGGGACATGTCCTGTTGGAATTAGCAAGATCAGATACTCAACTTCATGCTTCCATGTCGAGGCATATAGACAAAGGACAAGTGGGGAAAGCAGTATGACATACCGGAAGAGGGAAGCATGGGGAATTCATGTACACCCTGTTGTAGTGTTCAATACATTGTGATCTACTTTTGGTTCCAACATGTTCTGCCACTTCGCTCCAGTTTGCTAGTCCATACATTTCAATGCCCTGTGGAACAAAGTTAAATACAGTAATAGGAATAGGTTGTGATAGCAAGCTGTTCAGGGAAGAATATTTTGAGGACATTTAACAATGTGTATGTCAGAAAACTGAATACATGTCTCGAAAGATAATTTTTTTGATGAACTTCCACAGTAGAGTTCAAAGACGCGTAATTCCAAGAATAAAAGAGAATACCTCCAGAAGTAACATCTCCTCATCTGCATTCCAGTCAGGACATATAAGGGGAAATGCTAAGTTATCCTGTTAAAACACAAATGATATAACGCACATGGTAGAAACTAGAAAGAGATTAACCACACGAGAAAATAAAATTCTGATTCCAGTATTAACAAACAGGCATACAGAGACAACAAAGGAACTAATAAAGGAGTTATCAACCAGATAGTTAACTCCAGCAGTTTTGCCAACATCAACTTCAAATACCAACATTACAACTTCCAAAAGCGTAATATCTGAATCATCGTTGACTATGAGAACCATCCAATAAATTATTTAGTTGACCAGTACCATATACTCCATCCATCCCATTATTCATGGCTTAGGCCGTCCCATATAACATGGCATGTTTTTTAGGACACCTTTATTGCTCACACAACTTCCTTTATTACTCACACAACTTCATGGAGTAATATATATTCCTAACACCACTTTTCAACTCTCCTAAATACTCGTGCCCAAAAGAACTTGTCATAAATAATGGGACGGAGGGAGTACAATTTATTACCTCCATAAATTTCAGATATTCCTCGAGACAACTAAACTCAGAAAGTCCATCGATGCACATAAAGCTTGGTGTGAAGTATAATTTTTTCAAAACATGATATGAAGGAGACCAATAATTAATGTTACATGAACACTGAATAATGGAGGCATAAAAATATTCATATGGACAATGTAAGAAAATATTTTTTTCGTTTTAGTTTGTAAGTTACATAAAATTTTATCAGGAAATAGGGTTTGATGCACAAGAGGCCCTTTTGTTACAGAAATCATGCACCCTTGTGCTGGTCATATTGCACCGAAAGCCCCTTATATTCCGAAAATTCTACATGGTTTTCAATTGCAGCAACAAAAGGACGAGGTTCCCTTATTTCCAAGAAATTGGTGCCAGCAACTTGGTGTGTCAATAATCAAGTGAGTGATGGTATTTTGGTTATGTTGTTGGAACAAATAAAACTTTGCAAGAGTTTAGATTAAAGGTATCATCAAGAATGTATTAACGAAAGCAACAGAGGGAAATAAAGGATTTATCAAAATTAACTCACCATAACTCTATAAAGATGGCTGCTTTTGTGAGGAAAGACCTCAGCGCCAACAGAAAAGCATTCAACACAGAGGTCGAAGTCAGAACATACAACACACTTGATCCGAGTCTTTCCAGAAATGTCTTTGTTGCAGTAGTTACAATGGTATAAAGCCTTCTTTCCATCAGTAATTCCTGGAACTTTTTCAGGCACAAATTAAATAGTAATAAGATCAGGACAGAAATCTCTTTCAGTGACATTCATAATTGGTCAACATAACAAACGCCATACCAGGAGGTGCACTATCTGTATTCTCCACATTTTGAGCTGTGCGTTTTCTCTTTGACCGACTGAAAATTCAATGTAGAATTTAAACTCTTGAGCAAACTGTGTTTGACTGGATTTCTTCAAAGATAATGTCTAATACTAATAAAATATTGAATGGCCATAGTAAATATATTCTTTAGTTCCTCCAATTTTTATGAAGGACTGCACTTCATTTAGCTAAAACCCATATGCTACAGATGTAAAGCTGCTTACTTTTGCTCAAATTCACAAGTCACTATATCTAGCAAGTCTGTAATGCAGTTTAAGTTTGCTAGGTAGTAAAAGTCACATAAGCTCAAATAGCAAAACCACTTAGTTCATTAACAGATTATGCACTAGAACGAGCTCAACTCAATTGCAGCCCTAACCAGCTCAAAAGCATAATTACAGCTCAAATGAACAAAAAATAAGCATCCAAACATTAGCACGTGGTAAATAAGAAATTGAAATAAATTGAGAAACCGTGAGATAAATTGAATTGATGAGCCGAACCTTTGTCCAGGGTCATCCGCGGTGGGCTGAGAGGCGGCGCGTGAACGTCCCATCCCGGCGGCAGAATCGAAATCACAGCAAATTAATGGTTTCTAGGGCTCCAATCAATGGGGAAATCCGTAGCAAATCAAAATTCCCCTGTGCGAAGCGGTTGTGTCGGATCCCACACTCACAATTAAAGCGGCAAAACCAATCCGTTAAATTTCGCTCTGCTGCGCAAACTCTGTATTTCAACTTTTTGCCCCTAAACTTTTCGTAATTTCTTTATTATCTATTTTTCTTTTTTATTTAGATTTTTTAGATATTTATGTTTAGACATTTTAACCCGTACATTAGTTAGTGAGATAATTTTTTTCATCCAAAAGGTTGAGGTTCATTTCACTCTAAAAGTACATATGAAACTAGTTTCAATCATTTTATAAAAAAAATTGAACCGTTTGTTCAATTTTTGAATTGTAATCAAAGAAATCAGGCAAACAGAACCGGCTTATTAAATTACAGGCCAAAACAATTTGTGCACTTGTTAAATTACCGTCAATTTTGATTTGAAAACGGAACCATCTTATTTTGGTTCAAACCGGAGCCGTGGAATAATTTGCCGGGCCGACGACACGTCTTCTTGGGTTGCTCCTCTAAAACATATCACATACGGACTCCATTTAATATTGTGATATTTGCTTGTACTAGGAAAAATAAGTGAGACCTAAACTGTTAATTGATTCTAGTGATAGAACATCACCAAAAGTTAGAAAAAGTATAGACGATTTTGAATAAAATCAGATACATTCATACATATATATATATATATACACAAGTGAAGGTGAAGAATAATATTTGACAGCTTAATTATTGGATTGATGAATTTGATGGTGCGATCATTTAGCAGCTGCTACTGGGAATTCCAAAACGATAATGAAACACGCCCGCTCCGCGTCTCTAAGGTACTGCACGCTGCCGTTCATGATCTTCACCAGCTTCTGGCTCATGTACAGTCCCAGACCTTCCCTCGAAGACGAAGACGCTGATGATGATCCGCTCTTGTCGTGATAGAACATCTCTTGTATCAACTCTTCTGGGATTCCTGGTGCTGGATGGCTGATCCTGTTCATCCAACCACAAACCACATTCTCATTCTCATTCTTCTTAAAAGAAACTGGAATTTTGTTCATAGTCTATGTTTATTACCGGAATTCGAGATGGAGAACATGCATATCCTTCCCTATGCTCTCCTTTCTGGGAATCAGTCTCAAGACAACTGTTGATCCTTCAAGTGCAGGAGTGAACAACACTGCACTGCCTAGAAAGTCTGACAGGACTTGCTGGACTCTTAATATATCGCCGTATAGGTACATGCTTGACATCTCAGCCGGCACCTCCTTTGTGATCTGCACCTCTCGCTCCCGGCTTAGGCTCATCACTTGATTCATTACCACTTGTAACGCCTCCCCCAGATTGAACTCATCTGAGTTTATCTCTATGTAGCTGGACAGACAAAACAAAATATTTATCAAAAATCGATTTCTTTTTATTTTCAGGTAAAATCACCAACCAACCAACAAACCCATTTAAACATACATACCTTTCTTCGATGCCCTCAATATCAGTATCACTGATGATCTTGGCCAATTGGTCGCGACACAATTTGCTAGTGTGGAGTAGTTGTGTCTGTTCGTTACTCAAATCAGAGGAGGATCCCATCATGTCCTGAACAAGCTTTATCCCACTCAACGGGTTTCTCATTTCACTGCGGATGTAGGCTAACTTCGTCTGAATATCTGAAGCAGCCTCTTCACTCGCTTTTTGCATCTCTATAGCGCGTTGAAGTTCAGGACTAGTGACGTGAAGAAAGCACAGCACTCCGCTGACCTTGCCTTGTGAATCCATCCTCCTGCTTGCAGAAATCAATGCTTCCACATATTTATGTTGATGGTCGAAGAAACCAAATACCAGCTTATCAGCTTCTTTCCCCCCGGAAATAACACCACTCAGTAATATTCTGAGCTTTGTTAGCGTGTCCTGATCTTTCACCTTGCACCCAAAAGAATGGACCGTGAACACCTCGCCAACAAGCATTTGGTCAATGGCTTGCTCCCTCTTCACACCAGATATCTTCTGCATAGCTTCGTTCCACTCCACACATCGTCCTTGCTCGTCCATCATAAAGATAGGAGGAATCAGGGGACAAGGATTCCTCACAACACCAACATAATCACCCTGTACCCTATTGCACTTATCCAATATCCTCATTTTCCCAGTAACATCTTGCCCAACAAAGCAAACACCAATTATATTTCCCTTCACATCTCGACTGCAACATGCGTTAGCCACCAAGATGATAGAACCCTTGTCTTCCTGAGAATCAAATGCTTTTAGTCTAATCTCCACATCCTTCTCTTCCTTGCCTGCAGAGAAACAAAAGGTCTTTTCAACCCCTAAATACCTAAAGAGGGTATAACAATTGTATGTATCACATAATTAACATCCATAGTTGATTGAAGGTCAGGAGAACCAATCGCACAGCTTTGGTTTCTGAAGAATATACATTTTGGAACAGAGTAATAGCCAAAATTCAGCAAGACACATTGTCTTAACTGACTCCAGATAACAAAGAAAAGACATAGTATATCCTTGCCTCTCTAAATTTATTTCCCATCTTTTCACCCACTTCAAGTTCACTTGATATTTCAATTTGTGAGTTTATCTGTAGTTTTCATGGATAAGATGAAGAATGAGAGAAAGAGGGAACACATAATTTGTTTATGTAAGAAAATTGCATCCATCTATACTCACATACATACAAATTGCTAAAGGTAAGAAAATATAAAATTTCGAGCAAGAGTATAAAAGAAATATATAAGTACATCACCTTTTAACGCTAGGGATAGCATGCGTTTCATCCTCTGAGCCGCATCATCAGCTACCAGATCAATGAATGGTGTGCCAAGAGCTTTTCCCATATCTAGGCCAGTAAGTTCAGCCACTTTACTGTTCCAGCCATTGATACAACCAGATGCATCTACAGCCAAAATAGGTATGGATGCAGTTTCAATGAGGCGAACCATTTCATTTGTAACAACACGAAGCTCATCCACCCTATGAATACTTGTGTCATCTGCTGGAACATTCACAATCATTTTGGAATCATCTGCAACATGATCTTGCAAAGATCCTCTCAATATAAGCTGCAATGAATGGATTGCATCCATTTCTACATCTTCCCACGGTAGGCTCCTTCTCTTCACCACCTCAAGGAAGGCCTTAAAAGATGACCGTGGATGCATTTTTCTCCCATCATCTTTCTCTACAGGGTCATGTTTCGCACCACCCCACTTGATCTCCTTTGCTGTATGTGAACGGAACCAAAACAGAAAGTCGGTGGAAGTAATTTTCACAGCAGCGACTCCACATACAGCATCACCAAGAACCGTGGCATGTGGATAGCCTGCTTCCATGAGACTGTCTGTGCTTAATCCAGTACTGCCACCATGGGATTCTAGAAGCCATCCAGCAATATCCCTAATTTGTGCCTCTGTGGGCGTGACTCCAAGCAACCAGCATTTTTTGCGGTAGTAAAGTGCAGCTCCATCACACTTGACTAGGTCCATCACATTAGGCGACTGATTTATGATGCCCGTTGGGGCATCTCTAAGAAGCATATCGCAAAGCACAGTTTGAGTTCGCAGTATATGCCTTTCCCTCATTTGAGCAGCCAACTCAACCTCCTTGTTCATTTGAACACCGAAAACCTGAATCAAGAACTCACACGCATACCTTAACGGATAAGGAACAAATCTGGGGCTGGAATGGTGGCAAACCACCAAACCCCACAATTTCCTTCTCTTCTGCTGATTGCTATCAGTCTCATCATCATCATCCTCTTCATTTATGGTTACAGACATGGCCAATGATGCAATGGAACCCATGCTTGCCATGTATTGGGCATGACAGCCATGTGGAGACCTTAAGGCAGAACCAGCAAGACTGAGGGGCTGAGCTAATGCCTTATCTTGCACTAGTTTCACAGGCTTTGCCAAGCAATCACATATCATCCTAACCTTGTTCTTCATGAAGAGGAACCTCGATGCTTGTGGTATATCAGTGGCAGGGTAGTGCAGCCCAAGATAGGGTTCTGAGTCAGGGCCACACGACTCTGCAATGACTTCCCCGTGCTCATCCTCGTGAAACTTATAAACCATCACACGGTCATAGCCAGTCAAATCCTTCACCTCTCTAACCAACACGTCACACAAGAGCGATATATTCCCACTCGAGACAGACTGCAGCTTAGAGATGGCCTTTGCTGCAAGCTTATATGAGTTCAAAGCCCCAGCAGCAGTCACAGGCACATCAGATGGATTCACAGGCTCAAGATCTATAACCAATCCAACATCAATCCTGTGCAAAACAGCATAGAAGGGCTTACCAGTGCTTTTCGTGTGGACCAAAATCGGATTGAGCACATTCACTTCCCCAAAATTGGCAGCCGTGTGCAGTGCAGCAGCACCAGAAGGTTGAAAAAGAGTCCTCGCATCAACACCAAAGCTCAAAACCTCTTGCTGCTCCATATTCGGAACCGCGTGTGGGGCCAAATCAAGCATCTCCGAGGCGTTCTCGCTAAACGCCAGCACACCGAAACTCTTGTCATCAACAGCAATCAAGCAGCCAAAAGGCTGAATCAGGCTCCCCCTCTGCATCTTCTGCAGATAAGCAGACACCGTCGAGGAAGGAACATCGCTAGACGCATTAACAGAAACGGAGTAATCAAACTGCTGCTCGGATTTCTCGTAATCCACATGGAGCTTCGCGTCAATTGGGGTTTGAATCACTACACGAGCGCCTGGTCTCGACCTGACAGAGCTCCCCCTAGAGCAGCTGCTCTTCTTCGTCGTCGATTGCGACATGGCTTCCTTCCCAAATCTCAATTCACTCCACCAAATTATCCAAACAATCAACAAAAATGAAAAAACCCCTTTCAATCACGCATTGCCCCATCTCCTAATTCCAATTACACAAAATTGGATAAGAAAAGGAAAAACCGCCTCGAAGTAAGATATTTTATGTTGAAACAAATTAGCAGAGGTGTGCGCGAAACAGCAAGTGAGCTTTACTTTAGAAAGAGAAATGGAATCCAGAAAGCAAATATACTTAATTGATGGCGAAACGAGAAGGAATAAAGAGCGGAGTCAGTGAGTCACTGATAAAAGTCAATGCGAGATGAATATGCATTAGCAGTAGCAATGGCATCAATCGACAAAGATGGAATCATGATTGTTTGTTGTTGATTCAGTTTATTGGTTGAGCTATTTTGTTAATGGCGGTTACTCACTCTTCTCTCCTCACTACACAGTAGTAAATAGTAATCCTCTCAATGTCAGCACCTCACTTCGCATGTTTGTCACATCATTGAATACCTCACTTTTATAATTTCTTTTTATTAGTAAAACAACTTTGTTACTTTTACATGCACATATAAAAGTTACTAACATACATTTAATTTTAAAACAAAAGCAAAAATACAAATAAAATGGGAAAATGTAAGAACACATATTACTACATACAGAGTATATTACTATCTTCGTCCCTGATTAAGAGAGACATTTCTTTTCGGCATGTGATTTAAGAAAATAAAGTTTTGTTAGTAAGAACATCTCCAAAGGGGGAAAAGATAAATCGAGAAGGTATGTTTTTCATTTACCTTCTCAAAAAAGTAATTATACCTTCTTAAAAAGTACTTCATTCGTCTCACTCAAGATATCCAACTTAATTTCTTTCTTTTTTTGTTTGTCTCACTTACGATGTTCACCCTCCATATTTGGAAACAAATTCGTCTTTCCTCCTTCATTAAAACACTCAACTATCTTTCCTCTCTCTGTTATATTCTATTAAATAATTTTTCCTAAAACTCCGTGTCACTTAAGATTGTGGTCATTTTGAGTGAGACTGAGGTAGTAATGAACTATAAGAAAGGAAAGTAAATTTAAAAGGTAAACAAAAATAATTAATTTTTTATTCAACAAAATTCACAATGTTTGTCTCAAAATTATACTCCCTCCATCCCATTAAATATGAAACATTTTGTTTTCAGTACGAGATTTTATGTAGTGTTGTTTTGTGAGTTAATAAAAAGAAAATAAAGTACAAAAGTGGAAATAAAAATGATATTATTTCTATTTTAGAAAATATTTCATTTTTAATGGGACAACAACACGTTTTCAATAGAATAGAAAGAATACCTTCTTAAGAGCATTCAAAATGTTGGTCTCAAAATTCAACAACAAACTCATTTTTCAATTGTTATTTTAGCTTTTTTTATTCCGGCCCTAAAAGCCACAATGCAGCCCGCCCTAATTTCAGCCTCAACTAAATTTCGCAAATCATTTGAAAAAAAATGAACATTACTTCATATTAATCAAAAAATACATAAATAGAATATTTTATAGAGGGAATAATGAATAGTGATAAAACGCAAACTGCATCTTTCCTACAAATTCCAAATTATGATCTAAACAGTTAGATTTCAAGATTTGATATCAACAAGTGATAAAATAACGTCAACAGAAAATGTTAACGCAACGTCAATCGGTTGACAATGTTGACGTTGTGTTGACATTTTCTATTGACGTTATTTATCATCTGTTAACATAAAATCTTAAAATCTAAGAGCATTCGCAGCGGTCGTCCTTGCCGACGGACGCCGTCCGTGCCGCTGGCAAGGACGCCACTGCACGTTGTCCGTCCGTGCAGGGCGGTGCTCTTAAATAAGAGCACGTCCGTGCCGCTGAGCAGGCTTACGTGGCGAGCTGCGATTGGCCAATGGCATAGTCGTTGGCAATTTTATTTTTTTTCTTTTAAAAAAAATCAAAATTAATTAAAAAAATTATTTTTAAATAAAAAAAAATATTTTCTCACTTCCCAATAAATTATATCTGTTTTCTACATACTTTTAATTTATTTTTCAGTTTTTTCCCCCAAAATTCACATTTTCATCTATAAATACTCCCACTTCAACACAAAAAAATTCTAACCACACTACACAATTCTCATCTATTATGTAATTTTTAATTTTAATTATGTAATTTTTAATTTGTTAGCTAATTTTTAATTTTCAAGATTTTAATTATGTATTTTTATTTTTTTCGATTTTAGTTATGTAATTTTTATTTTTTAGAATTTAATTATGTAATTTTTATATTTTAATGTATTTTTACATTGTAGAAATGGTTTTAGTAATTGAAGTATTTAAATTGAATAATGGAATGGTGAGACCCTTGAGCTTGTTCTTGCGGAAGAGCATGGATATGAGTGTTGTGCTCTTGCTAAGGACATGGAGTAAAAGTGGGTCCGGACCCACCTCCGTGCTCTTAGATAAGATCACGAATGGGGATGCTCTTGGTCCGAATCATAGTTTAGAATTTATACAATATATAGAGTTGACATTTGATTACATCACAGGACTAACATGTATCAAAATTTATAAAGAAAAATATATAAATTGTGGTCAGCAACCGCGGCTGTTGTACAGCCGCTGAAACCGTGGAGAGAGACCTGCAATACAACCCTGTCGATTGGTCACCTCGAACAAGACTGTATTGTGAATGCTCTAAAGTGGAGAGTTAATAAAGTAAAAGGAAATGACTAACCTATCTTAGAACACTCCGATACAAATAAAATAATTTATTTTTTATTATTTTTAAAAGGATAAAATGGATTAAAAATAAAAATGAAAATGAAACTTTTGGCTAGAAAGTAAAACAATGAAAAGGAAAATAAAGTAAAAACCACAAAAGCAGATGTGGATAAAATATAAAAACTGCTGAAAAAGAAGGGGCTGATCCCCACTCTCACACAACGCGTGCAATGCACTGAAGTCTTTCTTCCCACGCGTGGTTGGCACTCGCGCGTGATGCGGGAGCTTCGCAGTAAAGCATTTGATTTTTGGTGTTGGTGCTATCAGTTGCGAGGATTTGATTTTCGTTTGATTTTTGTAAAAATCGAATCCAACTGAAAATATTTTGATAAAGTAAAGGAATTATACTAGTAAATAATAATATAATTCAACATTATAAAAATCAAAGAACAAAAAATAGAGGGACAACGGAATACGAAATCTTGAAGTCGAGAGTGACAATCAAGCCGTGGTCTTTATGATCAACTCGAATAGAGGGGATGAAAGCTGCTTCAATCTCGTTCGAAATATTTGGGGTATATGTGACAGAAACTGGTCTGTGGTATACAAACACGTATAGCATGAGGCGAATTCGGTTGCCGATTTGGCAAACTGGTCGTCAGGTCGAGATACATGTTTGTACTTCCTCCGTTCCGGCATAAGCGAGACAATTCTATTTTTGGCACAGATATTTAAGTAGTGATGTTTAGTGAATTAAATTATTAATGGTAAAGTAAGAACAGAAAAATAATAAAGTATTAGATATTATAAAGTAAGAAAGAGAAAGAGAATAAAATAAAAGAGATGATAAAGTATGAAATATAAAAAGATAAAGTAGGAGAGATGAGTAAGTTAATTATTGCTAAAAAAAACAAACGTCTAACTTAGAACGAGACATATAAAAAGAAATATGTTTCTCTTATGCTAGGACGGAGAAAGTAGTATTTTATTGATAATACTTACTCTTTCCAATATTATTAGTATAACAAAATTAAAATAAGCTTGAGGGATTGGATATAAATTTTATAAGTTTACTTAGTAAAGTTATCTAATACATCTTATAAATTTATTGTTTTAATAAACAGAATTAATGATTTCATCTAATCTGTAATTCAGTTTTGGAATAGTTAAAAGTATTTACAAATACATAGTACGGTCTTTGATCTAATATTAACTAAATTACAGTAATAATTAATACTCCCTCCGTTGCATAGAAATAGAGGCATTTCATTTGCGCACTCATTTTGAAAAAATAATTATAAATAGTTAAAGTGAAGAAAAAGTAAAGTAAAAGAGAGAAAATTGTAGATAGGACTCTTCTCTACATTATTCTCTCTCTTACTTTACTCTCACTACACTTAAACTATTTAATATCTTCTTTTCAAAACGAGTGCAGAAAATGAAATGCCTCTATTACTGTGGAACAGAGGGAGTACTAACTAATATCAATTTTGTATGTTAAAAATATCAACACAAAGACATAAGTTTATCAATCTTCTAGTGTTGTTAAACTTATGTCACTGTGTTGATATTTAAATTTACATGTTGTATTGATATAATTATGTTTTTATATTGATAATTTTAATACACAGAATTGAAAGTTATTAGTTACTACTATAAATTAGTTAGTACACTAATGCAATCCTATATTGTACTAGTTTATTTATCTGTAAAGTAAAACTGTGGGGCCTATTATAGAGAATTTATTTCCAAGAGGTTGGGGAATGGATTCCCTGTTGTGTTAAAAACACAGTAGAGACTGCTGTTGAGCTGAACGCAGCTAATTACACTCAAAACGCAGCCTCACTTCTCTTTTATCACTGCTTCAACTTACAGCGCAACAGCCAAATTGATGGTGCTTTGTAATTTTCATAATATAATATTGATATTTATTGTATTGAATATAATAATATTATCATTATTTATATTTTTTTAATTGAAAATGTGCTGCTGTGTGGGCCACAAATGGTGTATTATTGTGTTTCTTTTATGTTACGAATTTTTTTTTTAGTAAATGGAGTAGTATAATTATTATATCAATATTCATGCTTTTAAATAGAAGGGAGGCTGCGTTTTAAGTGTAATTAGCTGTGTTCCACAGCAGGGAATCCATTCCCAAGAGGTTGTTGGGATGTTCTTTGATAAGATTAATTTTCCATTAGGACACATGTACTGCAAATACGTGTACTATACGTGTACTATAATATTCTCACCAGGGGCGGACATAAGTGGTGTCATAGGGGATCCTTGGAACCCCCAACTATTTTCATTATTTACTATGTATATATTCATAGAAGAAAATACTAATGCATGATGTAGTAGAGTTGGTTGGCTACTGTGACTTGGAATCTTGAGGTTAGTGTTAGACTTTAGAGCTGGACATTGTTTGTGGTTTTTTGATGCTATACAGTTACTATTTAATTAGTTTATTTTAGATTTTTTTACTTTAATAAATTTTTTTACTTCTTCATTTGTATAAATATTAAGTAATGATATTTATAATTTAAAATAAAAATAATACTCTCTCCGTTTCATGGAAATAGATTAGTATTTTTTTTTGGGACCTTCCAATATTGTAAAGTCATTTCTATATTTTGCTCTGTCTCATACTTTTCCACCTCTTTTACTTTATTCTTCCACTTCACATATTAAATATGTATTTCGTAATCTCTGTGTTGAAAAGATATGCATCTATTAATATGGAACGAAGGGAGTAATTCTTTAGAGTTCATATATTAATATTAGTAAATATAATTTGAAAATTAGATTTTTTATTTTAAAATAAATATATTTCTTAATTATTTCGGTGACGCCAATAATACCATATGCAACAATTGTTAACTATAATTTGGACCCCCACTAAAAAATCCTGCGTCCGCCACTGATTCTCACAGTTCTATTAAATATATGATACGCTTTAAAAGTAAAAATCGGGCTAAAACCTTTGGTGGCAGAATGACTTGAAATTCGCATGGTGTATACGAATCGCGATTTGGAATCGTTTGGGAGGGGGGGGGTTGAAAACGATTGCGATGTAAAATCTGTGAGTCATTTTTGGCGAACTTTGTGGAGGAGAATGGGGTCAAGGCTTCAGTTTTGTAGGGCGTATCACCCCTAGACAGACTGAGGTTGTCAATAGGAGTTTGGGAATTTGCTGCGCAGTTTGGTTGGTGACAGTCCTCGACAATGGGACTTGGGTTCGAACGTAGAAATCTGGCTAAAACTTTCGGTGTCAGAATGACTTGAAATTCGAACGGTGCATGCAAATCGCGATTTGGATCTGATTTAAATAGAAAAAAGAGGTGTTACGGATGTTTAATCCCAAAAATCAGTCCTAGAATGCCAAGAACAAGAAGTTACCCCTTCAATATTCACCAGGTTGTCCGTTCCGGGGAGACTCAAGTAGATGTTCCGGATGAACGATGGGTCATATCCATAAATAGGAGTGAATTCCTTTTAGCAAAAAGTAGTACAATTACACCAAAAATTAGTAAAATTCATTAGATAGCGGAGTTACATTCAAGCGAGAGAAATCGACTTACCTGGGAGGCAGCTTCGTTGGAAGGAATGTGATCGAAGCGCAAGGGAAAGAGAAAGGGTTCGAAGCGGAAGCGGAAGCAGAAGGGAAAGAGAAAGGGTTTGGGGCGGCGGAAGTTGAGGCTTGTAGGAAAGGGACCAAAATTCATTGTTAACAAATTTTAGTTTTTCTTTCCATACAATATATGTTAATTCAATAATTCTACGTAATGGACTAGTTTTACATATAAAATGTTTATGCATTTTCATGAGTGTGGTCTTTGTAATTGTAAGTTCTTCATATAATATTATAATTTTTCTATGCATTTAAATATGCAATATAAATGATCATGTTGTTTCATCCTTAATTGGACAACCTAAAAATACGATTCAATTTTAATAGAACAAATGAGTATATATATAAATTTATGGAATTTTTATTTCGTAAAAATAGAAATTTTGGGACCGAATTAATAAAGAGCAAAATTCACATCATTAGGTTTTTAAGATTAAACTATATTAGTTGTGGTGGATTAACCACAAAAATACTATGGTGAGCCTAAAATCATGTGATGATGACACAAATACTACTCCCTACCAACTTGTTGATAGAGATATTTTGATGCAGTTCAAACGTAGAAATCGGGCTAAAATCTTTGGTGTCAATATGACTTGAAATTCGCACGATGCATGTGAAATGCGATTTGGAATCGAACTCATTGGGACACCTCGGGCTAAAACCTTTGGTGTCAGAATGACTTGAAATTCGCACGGTGCATGCGAAATGCGATTTGGAATCGAACTCATCGCGACACCTCGGGCTAAAACCTTCGGTGTCAGAATGACTTGAAATTCACACGGTGCATGCGAAATGCGATTTGGAATCGAACTCATCGCGACACGGTGGATTTTGGCCATCTGACATTGTTTAAGGGGTGAAAACGACATTTTACTGTTTTTTCGGACTTGGTTTTAATTTTCTATTTTGCGTTTTATTTCCTTTTGAATTTCTAGTGTTTCTAGACGTTTATAAATAGCGTTGTTTTTGTTTTTTGGAGGCGGTTGAATTTTTATAATAATACTCAATTAGATAAAGGAGGTCAACAATCACCCGATGCTTTGATTAGTTCAATTTAACTAATTAGAAATTCGTGATTCTAAGTTCAAAAGGAAACCCGTGTAAAGAAAAAATTGTAAATAGTTTCTAAGATTAAATAAATAGAAAATATCATGTGGCATTTCTATTGTCGGCTTGGGGAATTATAAACGTTTGAAACGACACGAGTTTTAATGCATAATCCTCGAAGTGTCAGCTTGGCGAAGCCTAATTCAAATGAAGAATGTGTACATCCCCCACATGCCCTAAAATCCGACATAGTCTTTGTCCCAGATTCCTACGTCCATCGAAAACGTCGACCCCGATGACCATCATCCCTACTCCCTGATTGAGACGGAAAAATTGTTCGAAGTATAGGCCATTTCGGAGGATCCGGTTGTGGGAACCCAACAAACCCTAAGGAGGATGGCCTCATTGTGCCTCACGAGCTAAGAGTTGGGCATCCGGAAAATAAGTAGTCTTATTGTGGCTCGTTCTATTGGAGACTTAGATGAGTAAAAACTCTTTTTGTATGATTCCTATTTCAGTTATTTAATTGCAATAGGTAAATGTAAGTAATCTTGCTCGAGTGTAGCTAGAATTGTGGAGTCAATATAAGTAGTTGTCTTAATGTTGGGTTGTCTTTTTTCTTCTAGGAGAAGGTCCATAGGTGTCTCCTATCTCATACACTTTCTATATCTCTTTTCTTCCATCTATGTGCATTTGATCTAGATTTCTATGGTTTAGATCATATCCTTTTCTTGTTAATTTGAGTTTTATGAGAGCAAATTCGAAAGCACAATTATGGATCTAGCTATGAAGATTCATATCTGAGTTGGTGGCTTAGAAAAAGTTTACAAAGGTGTTCTAGGTGATGGGATAAATCTTGCAGAGAAGAGAGGCTAATCTGAGATCCCAACATAAATCGAGATACTCCATCTGGTCTCTTTACTAGGTTACTACGATGAGAAGAACGAGATGGTTCTTGTCTATGAACGAGTACATGGAAAGTGGTGCCCTGAAGAGTCATAAGACTCGAATTTCCCGAGTTTATCATGGAGCAGCTTGAGGTTTACAATATCATTATACTAGCTACCTAAAGTATGTGAATCGACAAACATATTTCTGGATGTGAATCTCATGGCTAAGGTAGCAAATTTCAGGCTATCCAGATCTATCTCAATTATGTTTGGCCAGTTTGAGAGATCGAGCGAGGATGATTCGCGTAGCATCTGCATTTTGCTTTTAACTTGAGTTCGTCTCTTGTTAAGTTGTGTGGTTGCTCATGTATAGGTGCATATATACACATACAAAGAAATAAGCCTAACTCATTTAAGATGCCAAAAATTTCAACATGAAATGGAAAAATATTAAATTAAAAGTGATTCGCCCAAATGTCTGTAACAAGTTTGCCCAAAATTACAAGGCAAGCCACTGGGTTAAGATCCAGTTAAAACCCTATATCTCAAAGAATTGCAATGTCTAACCAATCTCTAATCAATCTCCAGCTAAATAGGTAGGGTATTATTTCTATATCAAAGGCAGAAGAAACGGTGGTGTTTATCACCGTTTCTGCTCTGAGTTTCAGCCTTGAAACCGTCGTCCGCATATCCTCATTCCGCCTTATGCTTGGAAGATCTTCTTGCGTCTGATCTCCTGACCCCACTTGTACATCTGCCCACAAACTTCAGAACCTCGTCTATTAATATAACCGGTAGAGCCACGGCCAACACCAACAGCCACTCATTCATGCTTAGAGGCACAATGCCGAATATTTGAGCAAGGAAAGGCACATAGAGGATTAGGAAGTGCAACCCAAACGATATTGACATAGCTATGAGAAGCCAAGGGTTGACCCATGGAGGCATTGTGATGAGACTTCCATCCTCAGATAGAGCATTCAGCGAGTTGAACATCTCAATAGCAACCAGCACTGACAGGGAGAGAGTCATAGCCTTTATTTTCCCAGTCTGGAAGTAGTCGCATGGATTCTCAAATTTGAACACTTGATCCCCAGCTGTGAAAGGTGAGGCCGTAAAGTTCTGCCAGGTTTGGCACTGTCCCCAGTTAGCAAGCTGAGAGTATGTTACGAGACTGTGCCCGTCTCCACTGAGATCAATGCCAAGGAAAGATGATTGGGTGTACCAGATTATGAATACTCCCACCGTTGCTAAACCAACATAAGATCCAATGACCTGTTTCAACATGAGAGAGTAGCTATATAAATGTGCATCTTGCATGAGAGAAAGACAAAGTTCAAGGCAATGAAGGTACATACCAAGTAGCGAAACAAAATCCATGGACTGATCAATGAATCATCACTTCTTCTAGGTGGTTTCTTCATTATATCCTTGTCGGGTGGATTAAATCCCAAAGCAGTAGCTGGTGGTCCATCGGTTACCAAGTTAACCCACAAAAGCTGCACTGGTATCAGGCCCTCCGGAATGCCTATGGCAGCAGTTAGAAATATCGAAGCCACCTCACCAATATTTGAGGAGATCATATATCTGTGGTGAATGAAACAAAAAATAAGTGATGCTCTGTAGTAAGGATGACAAAGAGCATTTCATCATTACAAAGTGAAAAACAGAACAGCTCATTGCAGTTACTACACTTGATTATCAGAAAGATGAATCGAAAAACTTATTTGAACACAGCTGTCTTTCGAAACTAACTCAAGAGAATAATACATCAAATCATATAGCTTGGAATAAGCTTAAACATCAACCAGATGCAACCAGTGTGCTTTTTTTTTCATCAGTGCCGTTGTAATTAAAGTAACTATACAAACAAAACAAAGATAGATAAAAGCTAATGTTGTAGCTCATGTAAACCATACATTCTTAGAAATGAAATATTATGTTGCACTTGCACAACATATCTGAGATTTCAGATCATCCACATATGGGAAAGTACAAATCAAGTTCCCGAATAAGCAGCACTTAGACCAGTAATGAAATCTCACTTCAATGGAAGTACCTTAAAATGTTCCCAGTTGGACAATACATACTCCCTCCATCCCTTAAAAATGGACCACATGTGCCATTTTGGGATGTCCATTAAAAATAGACCAATTCTATTCAAGGAAACTTTTTTCTCTCTAATGCGGTGGGTCCCATTCTCCACTAACAATACTCCAATCACTTTTTCTTTCCATCTCTCTCTTACTTTACCAATTGTGAATTAAAACCCGTGCAGTTTCATCTGTATTTTAGGGGCAGAGGGAGTACTATTAATTACTGTAATACAATAATTAACAGCCCATACTCTCTGGGCATATTCAACAATCAATCATACCAAATTCCATTCCCCTGAGCTATAAAAAATGGTTAGCAAAGGAAACATATAAGGAGATCATTTACCACTAAAAAGAATTACAAATTGCAGTTTAATCCAATATAAATTAAAAACCAGACTTCCATATTTGAACCTTCGGCCTCATCTTTATAAAAAGCCTCTAATTATCCACAATCTGACTAACAAGAAACTGAAACATTCAGAACAAATAGTTGATATTAAAAATGGATCCTATCAAGAGAGGAAACCTAAGAGGGTCAATAATTTCTAAAGTAATTGAAGCAAATAAATTAAACAATTGAATAATTGTTACCTAATGAAGGCCTTCATGTTATTGTAAATGGATCTGCCTTCACCAACAGCAGCAACTATTGTGCTGAAATTATCGTCAGCTAAAACCATGTCAGATGCTTCCTTTGCAACCTGCAGGGAAGGAGCAGAATATGTGATTAGAAAGGATTGAATAACTTGTTTCTTGCACAGAAAAAGAATGAACTTATCTGGATCTATAAAATGGTGTAACAGGTTCAAGAGATATTTGAATATAGTAGTATTAACAGCTCATTCAAGTTGCCGAATTTTGTAAGAGTCTGTTGACTCTGATCATATCAAATAGCATGCATTATTTAGGACTTTTATAGAAAGTGATCACCTCTGTCCCAGCAATTCCCATTGCAATTCCAATATCTGCCAATTTCAGTGCAGGTGCATCATTAACTCCATCCCCAGTCATTGCTACAACTTCACCAGAATCCTTGAGCAACCTCACTATATCTTGTTTATGCCTTGGTTCAGCCCTTGAGAAAAGAAGCCCCCCACTTTGACTTAAATGTGATTGTTTGTCACGGCTTGAAAGTTCAATGAACTCTTTTCCTGTTAAGCTCCTTGAAGTGATATTTTCATGGCAACCAAAAACACCTATATCACGACAAATTGCCTCTGCTGTTTCTTTGTTATCTCCTGTAATTACCATTACCCTGATTCCAGCTGTTCTACAATCGTCAATTGCTTCAGGGACTTCTTTTCGTGGAGGATCCTTAAAAATCATAAAGAATGTCACAATGTTAAATCACAAAGATTATAATGACATGTCAAGGTAGAGCTAAAGAGAGAAAAGCTGAATCATGATAAGAAAAAAAACTCACTCTTAAACCAGCCAAACCAACAAAGACTAATCTGCTCTCAGTTGAGGAATAATTGGCAGGGTTCAGTAAGAGCTGATGAGCTGGATGGTCTTCATCACCATTATATGTAGCAAATTCTGGAAGATCGTCCTTGTATGCAAAACCCAGAACTCGTAATGCACTGCTTGACATTTGATGTAGACTTTTCAATATAACTTCCTTAAACTCTTTATCCATTTGTACAACAGATCCATCAAGCAATTGCACAAATGAGCTTCTATCCAATAGTGTCTCCACTGCACCCTGCAAATATGAAGCCATACAAGAATCAACAACACATCTTAATTAAGTCTCTATCAAGCAGGATCAGATAACTTGAAAAATAGAGCATTAGTTATGGGGAGAAAAGCCTACCTTTACAAGCAGTGTCTTTTTTCCACTGCGAGAGTTCACAATAACACCCATGGATTTTCTATCTCGATCAAACTCAAGGGTAGCAATTCTCTGCTCGAGTTTATTCCATGTGTAGGAGCACCCTAGTTATTCAATTTCAAATTTCAGATGAGTCATATCTAAACAAATTGCAGATTCTTTCTAGCACAAAAAATATACTCACTTAAAACGCCATCATATTCAGAAGACGATCCAGAAGCTATTTCATTAGGGAGGCCCATTTTCTCAACCAGAACCTGATAATATAATCAACTCAAGCAATATTATTCATTAAGGTATGAACCTGAAGTTACTTTCCAGTTAGTAAGAAGAAAAAGCCAATAATGCTACCAAGGAAATTCAGAAACATTCACAAAAAAAGTTTACAATAAGGAAATTTAACTTTCAACTGCCCAAACTGGGGGAAATACTTTGAGCAGCATGTACTAACTGTTCCAGAGAATAGATTTGGAAGCATTATTGTATGCTAATTACTAAGCTGGAAGAAAGTATTGCCAATTTAGTGCAGACATCACGAAAAACTATTCAGATAAATAAATACCTTAAGAGCAGCTTCAGTTGGCATTCCATTGGCCACATAATGTCCAGATTTTTCTTGGCCAGCTTTTTCCACATCGGCATCATTGCAGATAGCAGCAATTTTTGCTATCATTTGAAGATTGGAATCTAATTGTCCCCCTAGCCAGTTCTGTATTTTCCCATCAAATGGATCATAACTAGTTCCTTGCACATCAAAGGATCGAACATCATGGGGCTTGGAACTCATAGCATAAAGCTTAGACACTGCCATCTGATTGGTAGTCAGAGTCCCAGTCTTATCAGAGCAAATCACTGTGGTGCAGCCAAGGGTTTCAACACTAGGCAACTTGCGAACCAGGGCATTCTTAGCAGCCATCTTACGTGTACCAAGCGCCAAGCAAGTTGTAATTACTGCAGGCAAACCTTCGGGAATAGCAGCAACTGCCAATGCCACAGCAATCTCAAAGTAATAAGTGCACTTCTCAAAGGAGAATTTAAAGTTCCTTGGCCACCCATCAACAATCTCCCAGGAAAGGAAGTACTTCACATTAATCAGCCAAACCAAAGTGCAGATCACTCCAATGATGGCAGTTAAAGCTTCTCCGAATTCATTCAACTTCTTCTTCAAGGGTGTATCGTCTTCACTCTGAGACGCCTCGTGAATCTGAGAGTGTACCTTCCCTATCTCTGTATTCATCCCAATCTGAGTCACCAAACAAATACAGTTCCCATTCACCACAGTAGTCCCAGCAAACACCATACATTTCTTTCCCTGAATGTCGACGTCCTCTGATACAGCCTTGGTAGTCTTACTCACTGCCTCACTCTCACCAGTCAATGAACCCTGTTCAACCCGGAGGGTCGAGCTGATCAAGCTCAACACCCTCATATCTGCAGGAACTTTATCCCCGACTCTCAACTCAACAATGTCTCCAGGAACAAGCTCCTTGGCCGGCAAACTAGCAACCTTTTTACCTTCCCGAATAACAGTTGCATGCTCCGACTGTATTTCCTTCAACGCATCGAGTGCTTTCTCAGCATTGTTCTCCTGCCAAACCCCAACGATGGCATTGACTATCAATATTAAAAATATTACCAGAGGTTCCACAAAGGCTGTGATCTCCATCTCCCCGCCTTCGTCGCCATCATACCACGCCAACACAAAAGAAACCACCGCTGCAACCAATAAAATTCTAACTAACGTGTCATTGAACTGATCCAGAATCAACCTCATAATCGAAGGCCCGTCGTGTTTGTCCAGCTCATTAAGACCGTAGATCTGCCTCCTTTTTTCGACATCGTCACCCGATAATCCATGCTCCTTCCTCACTTGAAACTTCTCCTCACACTCTCTTACATCTTTCGACCACGCCGCCGCGCAATAATCCTCTTTATCATCACCCAGATTCTCCCTCTTCCCGTAATTTTGCCCTCCCTTCCCCATGAGGCCACAAAATGAAATCTACAATACAACCTAAAAAAGAAAAACAAAGGCATGAACAACACGATTAATTAACAAATAACAGTGAATCGAGATCCTTTACAAAATTAAACAATTAACAGAGACTCACCAGCTCGGCGGCTGCCGGCTTGGTTCGAAATCGCAGCTAGAGAGTAGTGAATACAATGGTGGAGAATTGGAGAATGGAAGAGTGATAGGTTTAGTAGCGCAGGGTTTGAATTTTGAAAGGCAGAGATGTGCTGCCTTTGATAGCTTCTTCGCACCTTCCCCCTCATCAACTTACAAAAGTCGCCTACCTAATTTTTTAGTTTCGCTAAATTAGTGTTTTTGGGTTCCACTCTCAAAACTAATTTGAAAAACTTATTTTCCATTATTCTTAAGTTTTGACAAAAAATATAATCCTATAAACAATAAATAAATCTGTTAGTAATGAAAATTAAAAAAATTTGAGTTGAATTCCCACGATTGGATACTACTACGCTATTTAAAAAGTTGAGGATATGATAGACATTTCCTCTAAAATTCGATACATGCACTTTGCTGCATACATCTAAATCGTCCCAATATAAAAGTGATTTAGTGTTTCGATTTCTTAAAATAATAAATTAATGATATTTAAAAATCTTTTTTCTTCTACAACCAAGCTTTTTTTCATTAATATTGAATTGGCATTACAATGATAATTTGCATGAAATAAAATACAAATATCGAGTTCGCATACACATCAGCAATTCACAGTCAAAACTTAAGTTTAAAAAAATTATTTTAAGAGCATCTCCGGTGGCGGACTTCCCACTAGGACTTCACACAAAAACTTCATGTCACGTCATCACTAGAATTTCCCATTCTACTGCCACATCACCAGGACTTCCCCTGCACTAGGACTTCTACTAGGACTTCCCGCAATAAAATTAAATTCACAATTATTCATTTTACGGAATTAAAATGTCAACACGAAATACGGGAAAATTCGAATACTTCATTAAAAAAAATTACATAATACTTAAAAAAAAACATAATTAAGTTAAAAATTACATAATCATAAAAAGTCGAGAAATACAACCCCCGGCTCTCACTCATCCTCGTCCTCGTCCCCGTCGCCCGTGCCGCTGCCGCCTCCGACGTCCCCGCCCCCAATCTCGACGTCATAATCATCAATGGGTGACATTCCTAAATCGCGCCGACATGCGTCGATCACAACCTTGCACATCCTTTTGTACGCAGGATCGTTCGTGCTATACCACCTATGCATGTTCTAACTCGGGGTCTTCGTTAGCTGCGCGCGGGCAAGACGGTCGTACTCATCTGGGGCTTCAGGGGCCTCCGATTCGACCTCGAAGGACCCGCTGCGGCTGCCGCTTCCCCTCGCCATCCGCTGCGCAGCCTTTTGCCCCATCGGGCGACGACGACGGCGAGAGTCTGATCGTGGTAGCGGGGACACTTCCTCGGCTTCGGGGAGCTCATGCGAACCAGCACTGCTGTTGTACTCACCGGAAGAGTTGATCTTCATCCGCTTCCGGCCCGAGTCGACACCCGCATAAAACTTTTGTGAACCCCTGACCACGAGAAAGGCCTCCCATTGGTCAAAATCTTTGAACTTCAATTCTTTGTCGGGGTACTGGGAACAAGGCCCGGTTCTTCACATCCTCCTCAGACATGCCGCTGGTTGCCATGCGCATGTTGTTTTGGTAGAGGGCGGCAAAACGACTGAGCTTAGGCCTCAACCGATCCCACTGTTTCCGGCATTGCTCGGGACTGCGAGGCTTCGCCCCAGCCGGTTTGTGTGTGAGGTAGGCCTCACTAATGCGATGCCACAATCGGTCAATATACTGGTTCGCCCCGATATAGAGATCCTCGACTACACCGACCCAGGGACTTCTGCAAGCGCGGCGTTTTTCCACACGGTCCAGATCGACCTCTTCCCCTGCTCCTCCTCCTCTGCCCCCATTTGCGAGGAAGAGCTCGGGGCTTTCCCCTTGCCCTTGCCCATACCCCTGCCCCTGGCCTTGCCCTTGCCTTTGCCCCTGCCCCTTGCAGCAGGAGCTCCGCCTCATCGGGAGTCTCAAAAAGAAAGTCTCGATGTCGGCGTACTGAGTCTTCGGAACAGTACTAGGGGAATCATCGGACAACAAATCTATATATGGGCGATAGACATATTCCTTAGGTGTCTGCGTAGGGGTGGGTCGATACGATATATCGTATCGAAAACGTTGTATCGTGTTTCGTATCGAAAATATCGATATGAAAGAATTTCATATCGTTATCGTATCGATTGTTTCGATATATCGAATTTCGATATATCGAACTTTCGATATGGATAATATCAATATCGTTATCGTATCGATATTTCGATATATCGTAAGATCGATACGATATATCGAATTATCATTATCGTATCAAATACCTGTATATCGAAAAATATAATTTCAAAACTGAAAAATAACACAAAAATTAATAAAACTTCAACACAATAAAATAAATAGTGTTCTTATTAGGGTTTCATATATATTTTTTCTAAATATATGAATGAATTAAATGGATTTATATATTTATACTTTTAAACTTTAATACGTATTAAATTTCAATATGTTTCTATATATACGATATATATCGTATATTCGATATAAAATGATATATCGAAAATATCGATACGTATCGTATATTCGATATAAAACGATATATCGCGATATAAGGAAATTCATATTGTTATCGTATCGAAAACTTACGATACGATAGCGTATCGTATCGAAAATTACGATATACCGAAAATTCGATAATTTTTCGATATTTTTCAATACGATACGAGCAATATATCATTTTTTCGATATTTTTCCTCAGCCCTAGGTGTGTGAGGGCTCCTGTGCTGCATTGTCCCACCCATCCCCGCCATATTTGGCGTCATACTCCCCATCCCCGCCGCCCCGGGCATCATCCCACTCACCCCCGCCATATTTGGCGTCATACCGCCATCCCCACTGCCCCGGGCATCATCCCACCCATCTGACTCATCCAATTGTACATATTGTAGAACATTTGGGGAGTAATCCCCGCCATCCCTGCCATTTGAGGATTCATTCCCGCCATTTGGGGATTCATCCCCGCATTAAAGTTTTCCTCCATTCCGGCGGGAAACATGGGTGTGTTTGATCCGCTCGTGGTGGGGAGTTCCTATTGTACTCCATTTATAGTAGAAATGAAACTTGTAGATTAGAGAGAGAAATTTGTCAACACAAGTGGTGTGAATAAAATGAAGTTCAACGAGTCGTATTTATAGAGTTTTAAAAAAAAATTAAAAAGTTAAAGTTTTAAGTCGGACGTCCGACCCTCGCCACAATGGCGGACGTCCGCCTGCCCGTCGCGCGGATATCCGAGGATATCCGACGTCCTCACGAGACGTCCGTGTCTGGCCTTTTCCTTCACAATGGCGGACGTCCGGTCAGACTTCCGCGACATTCTACCGGGACGTCCGCCGGTGGAGATGCTCTAAATAAAGTTTTTAGTTGCAATCAATATAGTTACTTAGTGCAAATTTAAAAAAAATCGCATGTTTGATACCTAAGGTTATTTTTGTCGCTCTTTTAAATGAAATTTTCAGCTGCAATCTTAGTTACTTAGTGCAAATTTTGTCAGTAACTTTTTTTTAATCTTAAATTAATGATGTTTTTATTCTATAAGTCACTCTTAAACTATAAACTAAGAACCATTTCCAGCTTTTCGATCATGATAATTTACTATTCACAGTCCTTAAATCGAATCCTAGAAATGACAATTGTTTGTAAATTCATGATTCATAGTTTATACTAGGAGTATATGAAAAGTGATCTACAATTTAACGAGTTTGTACTATTTATTCATTTATTTGGGAAAAAAATGAGTGACGAGTTTGTACTGTTTGTACAAAATACATATTCATACTAGTATAAACATTGAATAACTAATACATTAATTAATTAAGGTACAGAGAAATCCAAATACATGCTGTACTCTTTAATTTTACTCAATTAGAGTCCGAACATTTTTCGTGATACATAAGCATCCACAGTCCCGGCTCGGATTTAGGCCCAAGTCTCATCCATGTCATCATTCTCCTAAATTTAAGTCTCATGTCATCCATGCCACAACTATTAAATTGCACTATTCACAACTACAACATATTTTACTCGTAAAATAGAATACGTTGAACAACTAAAACAGGAAAAATTCATTGTTCAGTCGAAAAAAGAAAATTACAAATCCTAGAAAAAAATATTACAAGTCCTAAAAAATAAAAATTACAAGTCCTAGAAAAAAAATATACAAAGTCCTAAAAATTAAACTAGAGCAGCCACAAATATTGAAATTTAGAGGATAGAAATGAATAAATTGTTGGAAGAATGTTGAAGAAATAGAGTATAAATAAGCAAAAAAATCGAAAAAAATGGGGGTTGCAGTCCGGCCCGAAACACCTCCAACGTCGGGCCAGGACTCATTGGAAGCACACATCAGTATTTACTATTTACTAACTAATTTACAAACAAAGTTTCTTTTATTATGGCTCCACTGCTAACATGCTGACTTTAGATATTAAATTTGTAGAATTGGGTAATTTCGATCTTATTATTCACAATGATGAGTACATTCTTTCATAGACTAGGAAATCTTATACAAGGTAAACTGTATCAATTAAATCCCTACAATATCTCTGCCTTGATTTTTTCCTTGATCTCGTATAATCTTCTCCTTAATTTTGCAAGATTTCCAAGTTTCCTTTCCAAGAAAGTGAAGCACATTATTGGTTGGGGTTTAAAGTTAATTTTGTTTGTGCACACCAAATGTTCAACCGAAGTCCACACACAGTTGTTGATAGTGAAGGCTGATTATTTTGTAGTAATGATTCAACATACTGCGGTATGGTTGAACGCCACAAGATCTTGTTCGAAGTATTTTGATAAGTTCCAAACAATTGAAATACTCTACAAAGAATATTCAACTCACAAAGACAAAATCTATTTTCGTATTTGATTAATGGTGTCTCAAATGATACGAGAGTAAGATTCTATAAAAGTAGTCTTTTAATCCTACAATGCAATTTAGGTAGCCTCAAATCACGATAATTAAAAGCGAAATGGGACCACTAGTTTTAATGTGATGTTTACACGTATTAAGTTATTCTAGGCTTTTTAACTTAAATCGGAATGGTTTGACCTAAAAATTAAATTGGAAATTCCAAAAAACCAAAATTATAAATTCAATTTAGTTTGATTATCGACTTTTTTGCTCATCTATATAGTTTTTTTAAAAGGAAGCAATAATAATTCTCCATCTCTCTCGTAACAACTCAATCCTAAATTTATTAAATGAAAAAGAAGCATCTTAACAATTAAGTTGTATTTTATCATATTTTGCTCATTCTTAACTAACTAAATATCTATTTCTTAAAAAAAAATGTCTCAAATATGAAGAAACGGAGAGAGTATATCCGAATTCCGATAAATGCTCGTACTTTTTTCTGGGCCAACAAATTCTGTTTTGATGTGCAAAATGAAAGCTTAACCTTTTACATCTTTGGGCCAAATGATACACAATTCCAATTTGGGCCTAAGCCGGATCAAGGAGATTGGGTCACCCTTTTTAATTTGTACAAAGGGTGAGCCACAAGATTCTAGATAAGATATGTATGCAGATTCTAAGTTCTAAATCAGACACCTGTTCCATCTCTGTCAGCATTCTTGCATCCATACATAGACAAAATCTTGCAAAAAAAAAAACAGAAGTAAGATTCAAGTAATATGGCAATAGAAGTAGGCATTTTCTCTGCTGTCAGCTTGAAGCTCCCAATTACAAATTACAAGCCATTTTCTCCTCCTTTTCCACTTCACAATCTCAAGAAAAGAAGCCATGGTTTCAGAGTTTCAGCAAATTTAGGTGGTGGAGGAGAGTCTGGAGAGGGAGAGATCAAGAAAGGAGGGAAGAAGAAGTTCATCACCAAGGAACAAGAACCAGAACAGTAATTTTCATTACATGCCACTTAGTATTATGCAAGAACATATGTAAAGTAAAATTGTTGTGTAATAATGTTTTATCTATGTAGGTATTGGCAAACAGCAGGTGAGAGAGAAGGGGAGAATCCCATGAAAACACCACTCCCTTACATAATCATCTTTGGTATGTCAACTCCTTTTGTTATTTTAGCCATTGCTTTTGCCAATGGCTGGATTAAGGCCCCAATCAGATGATCATGTTCACTACTTTGTATAAATACTACACTATCAACATCTTCCTCATTTTTGTCTTCATCACTTTTGGAATGTACCCAAACTCTTGAGTATTTCAATCTCCTTTTTTACTATGTCATTGTTTATTGTTTACTATGTCTCATTCTTCCCTATCACCTATATGTTGGAATTATACTAATCAAGCGTAATTCGTGTGTGAAATGTCCATCCCTCGTTGTACTAAAAGATCTATATCACGTGATCGATTGTTCAGGTTTTGGTAGAAAATGAGTAAGTAGGCATGTAAAAAGATTCAATTTTTATCTATTCAATTGGGACCATTTTTTTGTGCATTGTGCAAGCTTCTCTCCATGAACCTTATTTGCATCCAATCCCCATTTTATAGATAAACTAAACAAATAAGAGGTCATAAGTATATAATTAAAAAATGCCATATGTGAGATTGAAGAATATTGACTGATATCAATCACCTAAAGACAAATTTGAATTCAATCACTCAAGTAATGTAGTATTACTCTTATTCTAATTCTTGCAATTCAAGCTCAGAATATATTCTTAATATTGGCTAACTACCTTTGACTAATAAATTTAAGCCTCTACTTTTGCATCATATAAGTATGTAATGTTTATTAAAGCAACCCTATTGAGTAGTCATTCCACTACTTCTTTTATTATTGATTTCATTCAGGTGAAAAGTTACTGTCTTGGTTGGCTATATGAAATAGCAAAAAAAAAAAACTTTGTTGCTGCTTGTTGTAATTTTTTATATATGTTGATGAGATTTAGAGGGGGGAAATTGGCATGTGAATTAGACTGGTGAGCTCAGAGATTGGCACATGGCATCTCTCATTCCCATGGCTTGTTGATGTTTTTAAGAGAATCAGTTGCAGAGAAGGACCACTGATTAGTGTTGGGGAAACACAACAAGGTTTGTTTTTAATTACACAAACAGTGGGAAAAGCTCTTAGAAAATGGTGAGCCTTTGAACCCTGGAAAGAGCCTTGCAGTTTACCAAATTTGTATCAGTCATACATTAGTTTTATAAACATTTCTACTCTGTGGAAACAAAAAACCTATACCCTTTTTGTCATAACCAAGAAACCAGTTCATCTACACCTGTTTCTTCATATTTATTGCACTGCAAATCTAGTCCTTTTCTTTATGCCTCTCTCTCCCTCCCTCTTCTGAAGCCTCAGCAAGAATTGGCTGAGTTTTCATTCTAGTGTTGTAAAAAAGCATCTTTTCTTTTCTTATCCACTCCCTTTTGACATCTTTCCCTCAAAAAAGATGGCTTGTTGTCTCTATTTTTTGCAATGCTCAAGAGCCTGGCTAGCACTTCTTGTCCCAATATGTGCAGTGTTATCATCATCTAGCCATGGATCTTTCTTGATCCCAATCATCTTCATCTTTCTCTTCACATTCTCCCAAAGAAAACCCCAGTTCCATCAAGAAAAGCACCAGCCTACACTGCAAGAAGAGGAGAGGAGGGAGCAAGAGGTGGTGTTGATGGGATCACAAGATTTGTACTCAGAGAGTGAGAGCATGGAACAGTTCTCATCAAGTGAAGATCACTCATCTGATATGGAGCGGAGGCTGGACTGCTCGGATGGATCGATATCAGACGAGGAGAGCCTCATTGAGATAGAAATCCCAAGTGGCCAGTTTGTGTGGAGTGACAATAATGTCAAGTGCTGCAAAGAGTTTCATAAGGATTTCTGGGGAGAGATGAATGAGTTCAATGAAGAGGATGATAACTTGATTGAGATTGACATCAAGATGGGATTCATCAAGTGTTGAAGGATCAAGCAAGGGAAGGAACTCAGATATGTATATACCTCAACTTGTGTTTTTGATCCAATTTTATTTGGATTTGTATGAGCTTTGGTCATTAGTTGAGGTTGTTGTCTAGAGTTGAGAGAGGGAGAGAGGGATGGAGAGTGGGTAACAGCATGAGTGGTTTTGCTGTTTGTTTACCAAAGTGTGTAACTTTGATCTTTTTTTTTAATTTTTTTTATTTCAACTATGATTAAGACCCTGTTACAAAAGGTATAAGATATTCAAAGTTAAGTATATTATAAATTCCCTCTTTGTTTCTTGTGAATGCGCATTCCATTTATGATTAACCATAATTGATTCCCATTTTTGCATTGTTTATCTCATGAAATTCCTTTTGCAGCTACAATTATGGCTTCAACCATGGGTGCCTTCAGCATGTGATGCCCTCTCTCTCTCTCCATATTCCAATTTGAAAAACAAAGCTCATCAGTATTTCCAAATAGATGTGATCACAAATCATAGCCCAAAAGAGATAAAATTACTACCTTTGTCCATAAAAAATAAACAGCTACTACGAAAGTAATCCTAACAAGGAGTATAACCATAAATTATAAAATAAGCTAAATAATAATATGGAGATTATAGCTCACTTTCGGGTAAATCAATGAAAGTATATGATTACTATATCCATTCCTTAAAAATAGAAACTATTTTTCCGTCTCTTAAGAAGAAACTTTCTATTTTTAAGAAGTGGGTCTTACAATCCACTAATACTACTTTCACTATTTTTCTTCTTCCTTTCTCTTACTTTACCTATTTTTTCTTTTCTCTTACTTTATTAATTGTGCACTAAAACCCACACTATTTCAAAAGTTTTTATTTTTCTAAGTACGAAGGTGAGGTAGTATGAATTACTAATAACTTGTATGATAGAAACTCCAACACCATATCAATGTTACTACCATTACTTTTCACCACATCCAACTGCCTAACATATCTAGTAAAACTTGAAATTAAAATAAGTAAATAGTAGAAGAGATAATGGAAACTTAGCTTAAGCCGAGTGAGTCCACGCCTAAAAGGAGATGCCTGGGTCTGACGCTTTGATATATCAAAACTTTGGAGTTGGCTTTGTTTTATCTTAGAGTTGGATTTAATTATTTTTGATTGATGCCTTTGACTCCAATTAATAAAAGTGGTGACCCTGTTTCTGAATTTGATATGCTACCTTATGCTTTGGGCCCATTTAGTAAAATGGTTTAGTTTTTTATTAGTAATCTAGTAATAGATTTGAATCTTCGGATATACTTAATTAAAAAAAAAATTAGTTTAAATAAATTCATGTTATTAAATCTATCGATTTATTCGACTTCAAGTAATTAAATCCAAGGTTACATATGAGATACATATAAGATCTAAGAGTAGTGATACAGGACAATCACTACTTAAATGAGAAACCAAATTTAGTTCACTATAAGAGCGATTTAGTTCAATATAAGAACGTCTTAGTTTACAACACGAATTTGAAAACACGGAGTGAATCAAAACATTATTATAGTAAACTAAATCCTTTACGGATTAAATTCTTCACTATATAGTGAATTACGGATAAACTAAATTGCTCTTATAGTGAATTAAATTCGTGCTCATTCAAGATTAGTTATATTTTGATAATCCCCTTAAGATCTAATCTAGATAGATATGTATTGTGATATCCTATATAAATTTTTGTCCTAGGAAAGTTCTAATCTTTGTTCGCCGACTGTTCTAAACCCTTTTTTTTTAGCGTGTTTTATTCTTTAAGGAGAGGCAAAAAAAAATTCATCTATACGTCCTGGGAGGGAGTATGTCTCTAATATTCTTCTATTGATCATATGTTTCTTATTGATCATATGTCTTCTTATCAATATAGCATAAAAGATAGGGCAGGGCAGCAAATGCATTGTTTTTTCCCCTTTATTTTGTAGTAGTATGAAATACTTGTTGAATTCATTATTAATTTATTGTTGATATGAACAAAATTATCAAACTCATTAATCTGTCTCCTTGTCTAATGTCTTGCTACAAACGCAATTCACAGGTCACAGTTGATTCCTTTGCCACTCACTATGTGGGCTACCACCACTTCAAGTCATTGAGCTTCTCACTGAAAACAACATGTTATATGAATATTTACTTCCACATCATCTAATTTTTTCCCATAATTTTAGAATATTTGTTTATTCTAGAATAAAGTTTAGTCATATTATTTATTTTTTATGGATTTGATAGATTTGATTTACTTCCTAGAATATTTTGTTGTGTTCCTATATATTATAAATATGCGAGGATTATTTGATTCTAATTATAAAGAAGAAATAATTTTTTTTTATCATTTTCTCTCTACTTACAAAATGCATTCATTCAATTCTACCAATGATCCATTTTGCCTCTCCTTTTTGTCCCTAAAAAATGCATTCTAAGTTAGAATATGCATGTAATGCATGTATTCAAAACTTTGATAAATAAATTTTAGTCATTATAGATTTCACATACCAATTACATAAAATAGAAGAATGAAAGCCAAAATTACGTACATATAAAATGTGTGCAATTTTAGTAATACCCTATTTAAAACAAATAATATTTCAGGGAATTGTTTATGGAGTTAGTACCCGTTTATATAAGATTTCTTTATTTGGGGCGGAGATAGTATCCGTGTATATAAGATGTCTTTATTTGGGGCACAGCATTGCATGTTGTGCAATAAATGACAGCGTTTTTCTATAAAATAAAGCAGTTTTTTTCTTCTTTCAAAATGTTTTTTATATTTTCTTTTGCTTATAAATAATTTCGTCAGACAGTGGTTTGCATGTATTTAAATCATTTTTACTATACATTTTAGTGTTTATTTCAAGAATTCCACTGAACACTACATGTTTTTCTATTATGATTTATATATTCCTCCACTCCAATTTGAATTCATTACAAAATAATATACTTAAGAAATAAGTAGAAGTTTAGATTGGTCTATCAATTAATTAGTTGCTTAAAATAAATAGTTATATTTTTCATCAAACACTTATTTTAATTAGTAAGACTTTAGAGAATAATTAAATTTGAAAAAAAATAAAAGTCCATATGTAAGTTAAAATTTAGAATTCACTTTTATGAATTATTTCCAAATTAAATATACATATACATAGGGCTGAGAGAAGATTTGATGCATAACTTATTTAGGAGTTATGTGAGCGCCAAAGTCACCATTTTCCTTAAATATAGTGATTCACATTAGGCATTATTAATTTTCATTTTCATCTCTCGATTTTTATGGGCCAATCTTTTAATTTATCTTCTTTTTCTCTACAATAACCTAAATATTGTGTAACAATTATAGTTGGCAATTTAACCGCCTCTGTTTGCATCAAGAACTTTTCTCTCTTACAAATAATTAAAGGTTATTTGGTTATCTTTCTCGATCCCTCTATTTTACGTCTGCATCTGTTCATTTCTTATGGTCAAAACTTTGCAACTGTTGACAGCTAATACTTATTTCTCTCTTCACATTGCCATAGATTTGTTCTAGATAACAAAATTTGTGATTTCAATAATTAACTTTGCAACTGTTGACAGCTAATACTTATTTCTCTCTTCACATTGCCATAGATTTGTTCTAGATAACAAAATTTGTGATTTCAATAATTAATAAGAATGTTGGTAAATGAAAATATTTATTGCTGATAACATAAACTCAATAAATATATTGATAGCGATTGCAACAATTTTTTTTCCTGAGTACACGACATTATATGTAGTCATTATTGGAGTTTCTAGTTTTTCTTTATAATCGTTTGGTTTACTACACTACACTAATTATTGTAGTTTTTAGTAGGCCTGTCAAAATGGATATTGGGTATTGGATACCCGATATCCAAATCCGAAAAAGTCGGGTAATTGGATACCCGAAATCCGATTTTTCGGGTATCGGATCGGGATCGGGTAGTGAGATTTTTGGATTATCGGGTATCGGGTAATCCGATACCCGGTCGGGTATATCCGAATTATCCGATTTTTTTAAAAAATTAATAAATTATGTATTTATTTGGATTTTTAAAAATATAAGCAATTAAATATAATTTCTTTATTGTCTTTTTATGATCAAAGTGTTGAACATTATTCAACAACACTATGTTTATTTAACAAAGTGATAAATTCATTACAGATTTTTATGATCAAAGTGCTGAAAATTAAATTGTTCATAATTTTTATTATTATAAGATGTGAATCTGTGATTTTATTTTAGTTAATGGTGGTAATGCTCGTTATATCAAAGTGGCAATGGCGCATTGCTCAGTTAATATATATAGCTACTAAGTTTAAAAATAGTGGCGTTATATAAATTCTGGTCAATTTTGAGTAAATAGATTGTTTTATTTAAATTTATTTTAATTGTATTTTTAAAAGTTTAAAGTTATTTTCTCTTAAATACTACTTCAAGTTTGTATGTTTGTATTTCTATAAGTTTGTAGATAAAATTCTTAAAAAAATTAAAATTAAAATCAAAATTGAGACTGGATATCCGATTTTTCGGGACTGGATACCCGAGTCGGGTAATTGGATACCCGAAATAAAATATGGATCAGGTATCGGGTATTAGTTTTAGGGAAATTCGGGATCGGGTATCCGCTGATACCCGATTTGACAGGCCTAGTTTTTAGTTTTGTTGTCGTTTGGTTTAATCAGGTTGTATTACATTTGCTCTAATAGTTGAAATGAGTAATTCTGATTTCATTTTCTTGTTACCAAGATGAAATTTAAAATCTTAATTCAATAATCAAAACATTTTAGCAATCAAAACCAAGCTAGGATATTATATTGCTAACGTGAATCACTATAATTAAGGGCAATGGTGACTTGGAAGGTAGGCGCTCACATAACGCCTAAATAAGTTGCGCAGCTGATCTTCTCTCTACATAGTACATAGGCTATTGTTAAAAAAAATCAAATAATCAAGTACGGAGATAATTTTTAGATATATTTTAGTTCATAACATAGAAGTGATTTTTATATCGCTTTAGTTCTTACGAGTTTATACACCTCGTATAAACTAAAACGATTTTAAAATGACCTAACTGATATCTATAAATTACCTCCTTATTTTTAATCTCATCCTTTCATTTTTAATTTAATGGATGAAATTTGATGTCTATCTATGCATTATAATTTAGTTATTTTTATTTTTATTTTAATTTGAGATTAATGGTTTGGTACTTCAATTTTAAATTTGAGATTAATGTTTTTTATATCTATATCTATACATATATAATGAAAACTCAAAACTTTAATCCTAATTTCTGAATGGTTCTTGCGTTCCTAATTTCTCTCACACTTCCAAAACTAAAATATTCACATTATCAAAAGGAGCTTTACATAGAATCAATATGATTTCAACAAAACATTTTAGAATCAATACAGATTTTAGAATCAACATAAAATCAATACGATTTCAATACAATATTCAACATCAGCAGAACAAAAGAATCAACGCAAAAAATCAACAAGAACAGAATAAAAGAATCAGCGAAATTTAAGCACAAAAGATCAACACAGATTTCAGAATTCAACAAAAAAGCAACGCGATCGATTCAACACAAATTCAACAAAAAATCTACAAAAAATCAATATATATTTTAGAATCAATACGATTTCAACAAAATATTCAACATCAGCAGAACAAAAGAATCAACGTAATTTCAACGCAAAAAATCACCAACAGCAGAATAAAAGAATCAACGAAATTTCAGCGCAAAAAATCAACCCAGATTTCAGAATTCAACAAAAAAGCAACACGATCGGTTCAACACAAATTCAACAAAAAATCTTCGCACAGATTTTAGAATCAACACGATTTCAACACAAAATTCAACATCAACAAAGAATCAACGCATAATTCAAGCAATTTTTCGACGAAAAGGAGAGAGAACGAAGAAAAGGAGAAAAATTAAAATGAGGGGAGGAATTGATACTTTAGTAACGTGATTAGTGGAGGAGAGAGATCGACCAAATCTAGATTAAATTATTCACCATATTATAATATGTCTATTATACCCTCTGTTGATAAATTCAGATAAGTTATTGACATTTTAATCTGAAATAATATCAATCGTTGATTAGAAATAATTAGTGGCTAGGATTAAAATTTTGAATTTTCATTATATATGGTTTTCATTTGATCACATCCCATGGTTAATAAATGTATAATAAACTTGAATATTTTTCAATCACTACCAATATATGTGTATGACCAACCGCTTGTAAATGAATTCATGCAACTATTGCAATTAATGAATTCTTATTGTGAGTAAATTAATTCCAATGATCAAATTACCATGCAACGGATAATCATAATTTTAATTTTGACCTAAATGGAAAATGTGAAAGATTTTTATAAAGTCTCATGTCTACTTTTTTTGCCTATAAATATGACCACATACCTCTTATAAATCTCAAGCTTGATATTTTTGTTCTTACTAGGAAGAAAGGTTGACACCATAGAACCATTCCACACCTTGCTTAATTATCTGGTTTTCTCAATTTATTCTATTATCAAAAATTGTTGCAGTCATGTTTATAAAGCTACCGCTCATGGAGCCAAAACCCATGTCATCAGTTTTAGAGTTTGTTTTTCATGATCGTGCAGTATGTTGTTTTATGTATCGTTTTATGTTTGTATGGAAATACATGAAATCATTAATTATGGACTTTTATTCCTAGGGCGTTAGATTCAAACAACTTTGCTGCGAATTTTACATGAAGGGCTCCGTGCAATATTTAAGGAGGGGAGTTTTTTCGTCTGATTTCAGGTTTATTATTTGTTGTATTTTTAATGCGATTATGTATTTTGTTTTGTTTTGTTGTGTTTGTCGACAACTAATTGCATCAGAGAATGAGGTAGAGGAACAGGCTGTTGATGAAGGCCAATGATGTGGTAAGAATTTTGTGTGGCATCATTGTTGGCATACTCCTATCCAATTTGCATATCTGAATTTAGTAGGTAATTATATTTTTATTAGTATGATTAATTGTGTATTCATTTTTCTTCCCACAATTTAATCAAATGATGTTGTTTCATATTATCCTCATTCATCTATTGTGAATTAGAGTGCTCCAAATTTGTATAGTTTGTTAATTTATTAATTATTTTGAGTTTTGTATGTTTTAGTTATATAACTCAATAGTTAGCATTTTTTACATGATGATAATGAATTAATGATGATATTGTTTCTAATTTTGTTTAGTTAATTACCATCTAAAAAGGGAATATTTTATAATATCTTACGTTAAATTAATATTTTAATTATTATAATTGAAATCTTATTTTCCAGGTGATGTAGGTGGGTTCGCTTTTTCTTCTCGGATTTAATCAAATGATGTTATTTCAGATGATCCACATTCATGTATATATTGAATTAGAGCGCTCCAAATTTTTATAGTTTGTAATTAATTGTTTTGAGTTTAATATGTTTTAGTTGTATATTCACAGTTAGCATATACATTTTTTATTTGCAATTTTTATATGATGATATTGTGTCTAAATTCATTCGACTAGTTTGCAATCTAAAATTAATGTTTTAAAATGTCAACATTTGATATAGTCTCTTCATCATCGTTTATTCATATTAGTTAATCAATTAACAATTTAAAATCATATGATGAAAATATATTTCGTCGTGCATCGCACGTGGGTTAAAACTAGTATTACTAAAAATCAACTTGTGGGTTTCTATTCCTCTGTTACTATAAACAAGTTTTGTAAAATGCTCAATTAAAAACTAAATATTGTAATTATAATCATGAGATAAATTAGTTTTAAGAAACAAGTCGATACAATTAAGTTTATAGATAAATATTTAATTATAATAACAAAACATGGAACAAAAGGAAAATTATATACTAATGAGAATAGGCAAAAGGATATACTCATTCATTGGAAAAATATAGTTGTACGGCATAGATAATTTATAAGTGAAAAAAATAAAAACAAAAGCCGTTGAAAGAAAAAAAAAATTTGACAATCGAGTTCAACAAATAAAAAAAGAATTAAAGATAGACATGATATTTAAGCAAAAGGAAAACTAGAATCAGCGACTGTTAAAGAAAAAAAAATATTAGCTGCTTTATTCTACGGTAAAACGCTGTCGTATATCGGTATATGGCACAACATGCTATGTTGTGTTTTCCTCCACTGCAGAGGATCTCTTCCCCTTTTATTTGGTGCAAATTCAAACTCTAAACTAAATTAAACAAGTTTATTTGAACTATGTTCTGAAAAATATAGACACAGATGATAGAATTCCGAGCAGATATAGGAGTTAATATGCACCCATTAGAGTACATTTCAAACCTAGTTGAAAGTCTTTTTGTTTTTATGTATATTAAAAAGAAAGAATTTTATACCTTTTGCATTATATCTTCATATGTTGTTATGCTGATTCACTAGAGTAGGCTGTAGCCTCCCACTCCTGCCATTACCACGAGTCATGATGCATATCTTTTCCTAACCTTCACCCTTGAGACAATGTGGTACTTCAATTGTTTTGGGATGTTACGCATGGGCAGAGTGAACCACACTTGTCATTGGATAATAGTGGATGTTGAGCATCAACGCGAGGACGAGTAGGCAGCCAAAACTATCAGCCGTGGTACACCATCCAAAGCCATGGGCCTCATTCGTAAGGAGAAGCGCGTGCTTGAGATATTTGGATGCGGATGGGGATCGTAGTGATATGTTTCCCTATGAAAAAAATATGTGATACTACATTGTTTGCATTCCCTTTATTTTTGTAACTTTAGAAAATTGTTGAGTTCATCATGATCGATATGAAAAAAATTATTCCCTCCGTCCTATCGTAAGTGAGACATTTCTATTTTGGTATAGGAATTTAGATAGTGGTGTGTATTGAATACAATTGTAATGGAGTATTAAATTAGGAGAAAGAATAAAGTAGGTGAGAGAGAGTAAAGAAGAATTGAGTAAGAGAAAAGATGAATAAAGTAAGAGAGAGAAGTGAATTAATTTTGTCAAAAGGGTAATGAATCACTTAGTCTAAGACCGGTAAGGAACACCTACTCCACAAATCCTAATCCATTCATACTCTACTCTCACAATCTTATAAACATGAGCAATTTTAATAAGTGATAGTAATCCTTACCGGTCTAAGACTTCCCAAAAAGAAATATGTCTCACTTATGTTGGGACGAGGGAGTATCAAACTCCCTGTTCTCGTGGATCATTCTTCCCTCATTCATATGATCATATCCTAGAGCTTGAAGACGCTCAATGTCTTCTGATAGGGACTTAACTTTTTACTATATTCCCGAATTAATTTAAGCTGATAATCTCCATATTATTATTTAGCTTTTTATAGTTTTAAGGATTTATTTTACTTTCCTAGATGTCTTTTTATATCGCCACATAGTATAAATATATATATTTTATTAGAATTAAAATAATCCCCGCATATTTGTAACAAACATTCGTATATTGATGCATGGTCTCTTCTTTCACTGAAATATCTTGTTTGTTGGATGATTCGAAATTGACACAAATAAGTACTTTTCTGAGGAGAAGCAGGCGAGTTCGTGTCGATCCACAAGTTGGTTCGTGGTAAGTTGGCTTTGAAGCTCTTATTATTTCAGAAGAAGATGGAGTCGGGATATGATATATTTAACTGTTGCAGAAATGAGACCCGACACTACGAAAGTTTGGAGAATGGGGATGTCAAGTTGGGGGGTTGGTTCACTGTGATACTTAACAAACCACAGAATCTAAGAAACCTATTTAAAAACTCAAGAACTATTAATTCTTGTTATTTAGAGCCAATAAAGCCTACAAGACTGAATAATGTGTTGAGAACTTAGACCAGCATACATTTTACTTGTTGCCGCTCTGATTGAAGAGTTGCGAAACGAGACCAACTCTCCACCACGGTGTTACTGTCATCTGCTCGTTCTTGTTAGCTATAAGGGCAGGGAGACCATTTTGAGCTGATGTCTCTTTCAGACTTGTCCTGGAAAACACATGAGAGAGGTGTCAGACACGATATATCTATTTCAAGACTGCCAATGTTATTGAAGTACTGAATGTGAGATACATACTCCGGCACATGTGGACCTTCATAAGCAAAGGTTGATACACCTTGTCGCTGCTTGTGCTTGGGATTAGCTGTGCACAGGACATACACACGCCCACGTCGCTTCACAGTCCGACAAAACTCACACAACTTCTTCACTGATGAACGGACCTTCATTCTAGGATGGGCCAACGGTGATACCATCAGAACACATCATATAAACATCCGACAATGCAACAGCATGTGCGGTAAATTAATGATTTGTAAAGATACAATTCAAAGTCAAAGAATATCACAGACTCGTCCACTAATCGCACAAAAAGAAGTAAAACAAGCAGTGCTGCAGATTTGATAATCTAGCAGCTCAAACTTCGACCGGTGATGTAACATCTGATGAGAAATTAAAAGGAATTGAAAACTTGAGTGGCTGCAGATGAAGCAAAGCAATTACGAAAACATCATATACAACAAAATAAGATGCCACAGCAACCACAATCAAATTTGAGCAGAGGCACCATTTCATCCATCTTATTAAAGATGAATTTAAGATCAAACAAGATCATAGGGATAGGGGCTCATCTACTAACTGAAGGAACAAAGAAAAGCGATTTGATGAATGAATGACTACTTTGAACCTATTAAATCGGTAAAAAAGTGTGCCAGATTGGTAAATCAAACAGAAACACATAGCTCGATTGATATGCAGCAATTGGAAACTCAATGAGTCAACCGCAATAATACACCCTAACTTGAGCAGATAATTGTGCGAATATTAACTCAGAGAAACATAGAAATGAAAATTTCTCTGATACGCAGTTACGGAATTACCGATTTAAGATCTAATCGCGATATTACAATTGATACGCAAAGAGTTTCAACCGGATTCGCCACAATGAATAACTATATACATACACGCATACATGCTCATTAAGCTGAAAAAATCCAGAAAATCCTAACAATATATGAATAATATGAGGAGAAGTTTATGCCAAATCCTTATATGTTGAGAGATTCGCTCGTCTAAAAACAGACTGAAAGAAATTGTATATCTCATCACACTGTATACGAAGGAGAAAAGAGAGAGCTCAAACTTGCAAAAGGAACTTATCTCGCAAGAATTTAAACCAAATGGAGAGCGATAATGAGCTACGCTTACCTTCAGTAGCAGGCAGAGGATTGGAATTTTCGGGGCGTAGCTCGATCTTCGTTTTCCAGATTTGGGATTAGGGTTTTCAAATGGAAGAAGAATTTGAGAATATTTATTTAATTATATTTATCTTTTCATTATTGACAATAAGAATAAATTTTTTGATGTGCTTAGGTATACTTTTTAAAAAGACAAATATTAAGGGCGTTTGTTTCTTTTTTTTCTTTTCATTTGATACATTTTCAAAATTATTATATATTCTTGCGTTATATACGTTACTAACTAAATTATTTTGTCCATAGTATGGAAACCAATCCCAACTCCTTTTTATTTGTATTCTTTTATTCGTTTTAGTTATTAAGCAATAAGACCTTAAGGAATGTTGGTTTGAAAGACTGTATCCCAAGATTAAATTAATTATAGAGTGTTTGGTTTATGATTATAATTAGTCATAGCTAAAATAATCTCACAACTCAATCTTACGATTATATCTTGGTATTATTTTATCTAGGAAACCGAACATTACTTAATAGTTGAAATTGTGTAGGGAATTATTTTATCTAGGAAACCTAATACTATTACTTAATACTAGTTGAAATTGTGAAGTGAAAATTAGGACTCATAAATAAGGAGTAAATAAAAGAGACCGAGGAAAATACAAGTATAAAAAATAAACTAATTTGAAAAGGTAAAAAGTGAATCGAGATACAAGTCAAGTTATATCACCACAGTAAATACTACTTTCAATTATCCAACGATGGAATTAAGTGGAACGAGATTGAAAAAGTAATTGAAGATACAAGCAAAATGGTGATTTAGTGAACAAAAATTCAGGAAACTGTGGATGTTTTTATTATTAATAAACAAGTAGGTAACCATCAACATATAGTTAGAAAACTGTTTGTTGCAAGTGTGAAAAGAAAAAAACCACCACAAACAGAAAAACAAGTTGCTATTACAATTAACCTGGAACACATTCCATTTCTTCATTTATACAAATTCTCAAGATCATCCTTAAACTTGGCCTTCACTTGCTCCCTCTTCAATTTGAGTGCTTGAGTAACCAGGCCTGATTCTGGAGTCCATGGCTCTGGCAACAACTTTATCTTTGCCGGGACCTCGAACTTGTCCAGTTTCTCTTGTTTTGCAGCCTGTAATATCCCCACGAGCATATAAACTAAACGACTCAAAACTTTAAGAAATGGGTACAAGGGAACAAACAAACCTTGGCTAGTGATTGTTGAACCTCTTTCATAGCTTCCGGCATCTCACACAGCTCAGCGAAATCTGAATACTTGAATCCGGATTTATCAGCCCATCCCTCAAGAACATGGCGTGCAGGTATCACTAGGGCGACACAGAAGTTGTGGAACGGATCTGCGTACACCATGATATTCTCTACGAAATTGCTTGATGAGAGTGCAGCCTCAACCTGCAAGAGTATCAGTTTCCATGTAACATCAATTTGCAGAAAGGCAAACAAAGGGTTTGCCGCATCTATGTGGTTTGAATCACATTCAGAACCTTTCCGAGTGAGATGTACTCCCCGTGTTGAAGCTTCACAATGTCTTTCCTTCTGTCAATGATCTCAAGGCATCCATCGGGGTGGAACCTCCCGATATCACCCGTATAGAACCAGCGCATGCCTTTCTCATCAACCTGTATCAGCAAATGGAAAAAGACGAAACCATGAATTAGAAGAAATATAGGTAGCAGCTTTGTGTAGTTACCAAGAACAGGTTTTCACCTTGTATACTTCTGCAGTTTTCGCTTCACTGTTGAAATAACCAGCACTCACGCTTGCTCCACCGACAACAATCTCTCCTCGAGGCATAGGCTTATCTGATGTCCTGTAACCGCCTTCGTCCCAAGACACAAGCTGCAAAGAATGAAAACGAAATTTAAGGCATGCTAGCAGGTTGGATGGAGTAAGGCATGCAGCAGAGGATATTTTTTTAGTAAGAGGAAATATACCTTGATGTAACAACAAGGAAGAGGAGGGCCAACACGGCCAACAGAAATATCATCCGCCTCAGAAAAAGCGGCTCCGGCACATGTTTCTGTCAGACCATACCCTTGACCAATGGGGGCTCTACACACAGAAGCAAGAGAAACATATAAGTTAGTCAAACAGCAACCAGTAAAAAAAAGCTTATGGTTAGCAATTTTATATTCTCCTTACTATTAAACTTGCATTCAAATTACCCTATGCAAATGTTGATAAATCTTTGTGTATCTCCAGATAAAGGAGCTCCACCGCAAAGCATAAAGCGGATCTGTCCTCCAAGGATAGACCTTATCTTGTTAAAGAGAATTATATCCCACAACTTAGCTTCCAGTCCCCATGCCCCAAACCAGCTTCCTTCAATAGCCGCCAATCGGCGTCTGCAAGCAATGTCAAAAAGTTTCTTTGCAACACCTCCTTTTTCCTCAACCTAAGACATAAAAAAAGACGAAGTATCAGAAACTCTATTATTTGCTGCTCCACAAGGTAATGGTTTCAGTCGTATGAAAAACTGCACTACTAAAAGACCTTCTTCAGAACTCCATCCCTGACACGATCAAGTATAGCTGGAACTGCCGCCATCAAAGTAGGCTTTAATGCAGAAGCATCTCCCATAGTTCCTTTTTTAATTTTGTTGGATGTGTCTGTCAACGTTAGTGCTGACCCATAGCCAATTGCAACACCCGCAGTTATCATGACAGTCTGTGAAAAATACCATCTTAGAACTTGCTTGAATATTCATTTTCTGCCATTATAATGACATCAATAAACATGTTAGGATGTTACCTCAGCAGCTAATTCAAAAACATGAGCAAGGGGCAAGTATGCTAAGTAGAAATCCCTGCTTCCAATTGATGGGACCACTGTCATAACTGCTGCAGCAGTAGCGACAATATTGCCATGTGTCATCATAACACCCTACAATAAGCAAATGAGAAACCATGTTACTGTAGGATAACATTAAGTTTACAACGAAGATTACTGACACATAATAAATTAAATTCCAAAGTGATAATAATAATGTACAAAGGAGAATTCATTGGTTGACCAAAAACACTGTCGTGCATTATAAGCTTATTTTCTCTAATTCTCCTTCATTATTGGTAAGCTTCCAACTTAACATTCTCTGTACTCGACAACAGTTGCAATCTGGACATTGTTTCTTTAACATGGTAATCGGATTGTTCTCATGTGGGCAAATCCATGTAGCTAATACATGTCCATTTTCTTCATTTTATTCATCATATATTTGAGTTGGAATAGAACATGTTACACACACCTATATCTAAAAATAACAAGATCTGATGATTTAGTACTTGACCTAAATAGCTACATTCAAGCAGTAAAACCAAATGTAATTCTCAACACATGTTCAGTGACAGAGAAGCATATAAATCAAACCTTTGGGAGGCCTGTACTGCCACTTGTATACATAATGACAGCAATATCTTTCTTGATAGGTAAATTAGGATTAACACGGCTGTCTCTTCCAAGTTTTTCAACCTCAGAAAATGAGGAAACCTTATAGTTACTCATCTCATTGATGATGCTGGTATCACTGGAAGACTCTTCATCATCAAAATAAATTATGTTTCTAATGCTTGTCAAGCTCGAACGCACTGCAATCAACTTCTTCAATTGCTTAGAGTCACAAATCACAGTTGACACTTGAGTCTGTGAAATACCAGTAAACATGAGTAAGTTCTTACTAGTATAGTAGTATTAGGAGTTGCTTCAGGAGGAATTGATCTAGTACTCCAACAGAAGAATATTAAATTTAAAAAACAAAGCAAAAAAGAAGAATCTGCAAGTGATTAAAGGGAAAGAAGAGAGAGAGCACGCTAATCCTCAAAAAACAAAGAAATAAATAAATCTGGAGCAGAACAGTTTTTATGTGAGGAATGAATGACAGTCACCTCATTTAATGAGTGAATCAGGGCTTCCTCTCCTAAAGAAGCATATATGGTGACGACAGTGACGTTCTGCCTAAAGCATCCCTGTGCCCAAGAGAAAGTGGAATAGTATAATTCATAAGGACAAACTAAATAAGAATAACAAAAAGAGGTTTAAAAATTCACAAAAATAAATTCTTACATGAAATGCGATGAGCCACTCTGCTCGTGTGTCAGAAAAAATAGCAGCACGGGAGTCAACGTCGTGCCCTAATTTAATCATACCAGAAGCAAAGTTGCACACACGATCAAATACCTGCTGATACGTTTCCCACTGGTACTCACCCAAGTGAAGCTTCTCGAATTTTCTGCCATCACTTGAAGTAACAGTGTCTTTAGCAATTATTTTTCTACTCCCGAGAAGCTTCTGCTGTGAATACTTCCTGCATGCCTGCTCAAACAATGCTGCCATAGTTGTGGCCCCTTCCCAAGGAACTTCAACTAATTTGACCGATCTAACATTGCGCATTGCGTAACCAGCCTCACCACCAACTTCAACTGGAACTGCTCTCTGCTTCAACTTTCTCCTACCCCCAATAACCACAGAAAGGAGGATAGGTATAACTATGGCAACCATGGCAGCACAAGCAATTCCATATGTTCCATTATCTTTGATAAGCGACATAAGACTCCAATTTCCAAGATTCCCCATTTTGATTGTTATAAGATACTTGCTCCCTTCCTACTTGATCCACGTAATAAACACGCAATCAGCTTTCAAATAGCAGATCCTGTGTGTAGAAAACATCAATATGATACACAGATCAAAGTAAAGAAACCGGAGACCTAACTTGGATTGTAAAGCTCAAACACATAGCATAGAAGTACCAACAGTTGTAGAATAGCAGAAGCAACAAAAACTTACATACAATCATCACTGACAAGCAACTCACACACACACACATCGGCCATAATACACAAAACCAACTCACCGACAATCTGCATACACACACAAAATAAAGACGAGGTCCACTTCTAAACAGAGTCAATCATAAAAACATCTGATGCATAGGGAATCAGCTAAACCTAGATAACTATTTCCATTGACACAAAAGTAAAAATGCTAATGCTAAACAAAATTAACCAGCTAAGAGAGCACCGCACAGAATCAAACCTAATCAATTCATAAATCAATACGAACAAAAAAACAAAACAAATAAATAGTAAAATCAAAGAAAATATTAGCAATTCGCAGGGGCCACAAAAACATGCATCAAAGCGATGATCATACGAAGTTGTTAACCTAACCTTATTGAGGATTGGAGCTCTACTCGATCGCGCAAATCTGGGAAACTTGAGATATGCTTTTCTCTTGTTCAATGTGTATTGTTTAGAATCAAACATAATCTCAACTGCAAATACACTTTATTCTATGCTTTGGATAATTACATTTTGGCCCCAAATTGAAAAAAATGGACCCCGACAACACTGTAGATACGTATTACACGTGTCTATTAGTAAAGATGTACATGAATATTGTTCGTACTATTATATTAATGTTTATAATCTTGATGATGGTTGCATTAAATTTGGTTTATTTCAAAGTCATTAATTGCTGTGGACCGTATCAAATAGATGGAGTGATCAATCATATTAAGGCTACTTACTAGAATGGTTCTTGCCTTCGAAAAGAAAAAGTCAAAAGTTTCTTATTAACTCTTTTAAATGTACCAACACAAGGACGAATCAGGTTCCAAATTGCTTGAGTGAATAAACTTGGATCTCAAACATTCTAGTGATTTTATAAGAGACAACCATAGTCCTTTTCTGAGACAATGTAAATAAATATACTACTATATGGCAGTAGTAAAGATGGGAAGAGTAGTGATGTGATGATGGGATCCCATCCTTGAAAAAGGAAGGCACACAATTCCATACGCAACCGATTGGAATGTTGAATAGTTACCAATATCATTAATTGGTCATAAATAATAAGTCTACAAAATACCAATAAAATTCACACTTTGATACTGTGCAGTAATGCTAATTGCTGGAGCATCTCAGTGCATTATCATGCAAAGACTGCCAATGTCCAAGGAAATGAGCCTAGTCAAGAATTGCTACCAACAAATCTGGCCTTCGGAGAGTGAGGCCATCAGCTTCTCAGCAGTTTGCGAATTTATGTGAGACAAGCATACTTACTGCACACCACACACCTAAACTGATCCACGTTTAGCAGTTTCCTCAGCGCGTGTGAGTGCATTTGTGAACACATCTAAACTCCAGTCCTTAACATCTTCCTGCAAAATTGCAATCGCACCATCATCAAGAAGCATACGATAAGAGTAGCTAAGGTATTTTATTTTCTTGGAGTATGCATTCAGAACCATATCAGGAGATGCTTTATACAAGATAGACTCATGTCCCAAGCCAGATCATGTGTATCAATTACGGAAATCAAGGACTAACATCAAATTGATCTTTCATCGACACATTAAGTAAATAGAGATAACAATAGCAACTAAATGATTCAACATTTTGTGGGAATAGATTATCTAAGTGGTGCCGCAGCCTTAGCTACAAAAGGTCTTAAAATATCAATGGTGATGCCCATGTCCCACTGTTGCCAAGTTAGGTGCAGAACTAAGAGAAGCAGGTTCTTTTTCCTGGAAGTTACTTGTGTGAAGTTTAAAACCATGAGTTTTTCAGTTGACTAAGGATATACATGACAAAATGATAACGATAACAGGCTTAAATTTACCTTGCGAAGAGGTTCTCCCGTCCGTATTTTTGCATTTGGACGAGCTACTGTAGATTCAAATGGAGTCCTTGGCCGAACTTCTCGCATTTTTTCCCACTCCTCTCGAGTGAGCATCCTGACAGTTCCCTGACCCTCGGGGGCATCTTTTATCTTTTTCTCAAGTCGTTCCTGGGCATTTGCCTCATCTAGCTGGAAACAAACAATTTAATTACACTCAACTTATTCAAGAGTCTATTAGGCACATATCAACAGAAAGTTAAAAAGAAAATAAAACTATGTAAAGCAGTAAATATCAGATCAAAGAAAAAACTTTAGAAACTTCGAAATTCCATTTTCCATTATTTTGGAAGCAATCAATATCGAAATGACAACTAACTGAATAAAAACAGCACACAAAGATGTAAGAGCTAGTACAATTCAACCGAATTAAAGCTTTAACACAATTATTCTCTTAATAAATAAGACCTGAACCTTTTAAAAATTGATGAGTTAAGAAAAGTCCGATTTATATTCAGAAGTACCGCAATAAACTAGCTTTCAGTGATTATTATCTATCAATTTGTGGAAAACAAACTTAAACAATACCATCATCAGGATCTTCGCAAATAGGGCCGTACCCACAGCAGTGAGTACCAGTGGCATGGTTGCAGTATCAAGCCAGGCTCTTGATTCAGGAACATCCACATATAAGTCGTCTTTATTGGGATGTCTTCTCTTTCTCTTTTTCTCTAGTTCAGCAACTTTCCTCTTCAAGGTATCACTTGGACCTCCATTAGCCAGGTTATGCAACTTCCTGGACATCTGATTTAATGTTTGACGAACTCCATGCATTTTTCCTCGGAAAATCTTACTTGCCACTTAATCACAATTCTAGGAGAGCATTTGAAAGACGTAGATCACTGAACCTCCTCTACCATATAGTTGGAGAATCGAAGCAATAAAGAAGTCGACTCTGCTGAAACTATCACATCAAAGTAAGTTCCATAAGTGCGAATGATAAATGCAGAATGATGGTGTTGAGAGAAAGACATCAGCAGCACATCAACAAGTACAAAGGAGCATAATCCAAGAACTCCAACAGTGAAAAAGAAGTGGAAGACTACTAAGTAGAAGTTCCAATCTTCACAAGCTCTGATTCTGAATATAGAATATGGATTGACATTGCCACGCCTAGTTAAGTAAAATAAAAGAGATGGAGAGGTTTTTTTAATATGTGAAATTATAATTCAGCCTCATATACCCAATGCACACACAGTCTATCCTATGGATGAAGGTAGACTCCCAGAGCGAGCAAATGACTCTTCCGAGCTAACTTAACAGTATGATTAGCATGAGAGCATCGCACAGCTCATCTTGGTGAGTAGTAACTGATTACACAGTTATAGATCCAACATTCAACTATCACTATAGCACAATTTCTTCTGCTCGACAACATTTCTGCCATGCCATCACAGATAAGCTCATTCTCAATCATTAAAGATAAAATTAAGATACAATAAGATTAAAAAAAGGACTCATCTATCAATTAATTCGAATCTAGTAAATCAGAAACAGAGAAATTGTGTTGAGCTGATGATCTTGCAGCTCAAACGTACTCTCGTGCATCAATTCAGGCCTTAAAAGCTTGCAAATAATTAATCACATCACAAACAGAACCATTCCTATAACCGGTAACAAAATTATCCATCAACAATTAAGCATATTCACGACTAATTCAAAAAAATATTCAGCTGCATTCATAATAGTCAATAACTACAGAAGTTTACCATGCATAGAGAGCAATAAATTTGCTAATTGTAAAAAAAAAAAAAAAAAAACAGACCAATTGGTTTCTCATCATACAATGGCAGAGAGAGCTAGTCCGAACTGGAAATCACTCTTATACTCATCGGTCGTTCGAGTTTAAACCAAATAGAGAGCAATAACGAGAATCTCTTACCTTCGATAGGAGACAGAGGATCGAGGGCTTGTGGCGCAGCTCAATTTCAGTTTTCCAGAACTGCGATTAGCAACCAAATTGGCACAAATCTGAAACAGGAAACTTGATTCAAACATATGTTTCTCCAATCCAACCCATTTTTCCAGTTAAAAACAGCCCCAACGCATCTCAAATCCCCCATTTGTGCGTTTTTTGAACAGTAGCTACTGCATAATTTGTGAAAAATTGCAAAACACCCCTTGTTATTTATGTATTTATTGGGGACCATACCTGTGGCCTGATGGAGAGGAAATGGCGGAAACAAGAAGCGTAGATAGATTATAGATAGACGACGGGGTTCTCTTCATATGAAGAAGACGATGGAGGCTTGATAGTCGTGGCCCTCAATTAGGATTTGTTTAAATATATTTGAATTTTAGATTTATATTTAAGTATCTATTTAAGGTTAGGGGAGTGTTATATTGCTAACTCAATGCTTAATGGCTAAATACAACTCAATAATAGCCATTAAATATTTAAATTAAAGGTTTAGATCATTAACCATAAAATATCAATACGATCAACAAAATCGTCAATAAGGCTATAGGATTAATTCCAATAAAAATCAATAGGGGTATTAATGTCAAGTTAGTTATAACTAACTTTTAAAAGAAATCCCAAAACTTTAAATTCATATAACATATATCAAATTAAAGATAATTTTATAAGGATTCCAACGATATACTACATGCATATGTTCACGTCAAAATTTGAAAAAAAAATCTAGAATTTTCGTATTTTTCGTACACAGGCTAATGTCAATACAGCTAAGATAATATGCAATATAAAGCATATATAATGTCAATCCTAAATTTGTGTTGACATTCTCAAAACATTGTGTTGATATTTTCGAAACACTATATTGACATTTTCATCCAAAACCCTAATTTGACGCTTTTTTAAAAAAAATTTCGATTTAATTAATAAAAGCGAAAATTACACATGGCAAATTGTAGACCACACGTTTTTTAAAATCATGTGACCTTAAATTAGTTGTAGTTAGCAATTAAATGATGAGTTAGCAATTGATCACTCCCCTTTAAGGTTAAGTATTTGTGGTATTTAGTTTAAGTTTAATTATTCTTTCATCTATTATTATTTTCCATTTTATTTTTTATAAATTATTAGATTAATTAGTTATTTTCTATAATTTTTCATAAATTATTTAATACTATAAGAAAATAAATTAAACAATATGATATTTAGTTTATAATAAATTATTGATAAACTATTATGGTATTAATGTGTAATTTGTAGGTAAGATTGAAAAGTAAAAAGAAGTAGGTGAATGTGAAATACTTTTTTAGATTTGGATTTGGTAATGGTTGGAATGATATCACTGTATAATATGACAGAACTAGAAATGAGTATGAATTTAGTTTAAATGGTTGAAGATGATCTTAAGGCTTACCTACAACTAATCTACGGTTTGATAGACTATTTAATAAATGTAACATCAAATAATAATTTTAATTTAATATTTACTTTAAACTTAAATCCAAAAAATTTTATTTTTTTTATTTATGTATTATTCTTTAATCCATGTAGTACTTTTTTATTGTTTAAAGTTTACATTAACCCACCACACTTTATCAAAATTTATACAAAATCCATCTAATTTTTTTTTTCTTGACATAACTTGCCACTTGGTATGAGAATTATGAGCATATATGTAACAAGCACATGTGTCTCGTATGAAAAATAATTTCAATTTATATCGTATTCGAATATTGTGAGAAGACTCAGTAATTGTATTTAGTTCTTACATGCACATCACAAAACCGTTATTAACGTTAAACCTACCAAACCAAATGAATCATAGAATATTACTTCCTCCGCCGTCCTAGCTTAGATGACTCATTTTAAGACTCATTTTTTTCACATGTATTTTGGGAAAATGACAGTACTACATCTGTCTATAAAAATAGACAAGTTTTACCGTTTTGAGTTATCCATTAAAATTAGACTAATTCTAAAAATGAATCAATCTAAATGTGAATCTCACATTCCATTAACACTACTTCACCACATTTTCTCTCCTTCTCTCTTACTTTACGAACTGCAATTTAAAACTCATGCCGTTTACAACTTTTTCTATTATATTTTTGGACGGAGGTAGTAATAAATAGTTAATTAAAGTAGAGAGAAAGTAAAGTCAGCGAGAAAATAATATAGGGGTTAGTCTCTTTTATACTCCCTCCGTCCCAAGATAGACCATAAACTTTTCGGCACGGGATTTAAGGAAATGAGGTTTTGTTAGTAAAGTGGAAAGTGAATAAAGTAAGAAAGTTAAAAATAGAGAGAAAAAGTAAGAGAGAGAGTACCAAAAAAGGAAATGAGTCACTTATCTTGGAACGTCCCAAAAAGGAATATGAGTCACTTATCTTAGGACGGAGGGAGTATTATTCTGTCTCTTACTTTAATTTCTCTCCCCTTTAACTATTTATTGTTGTTTTTACAAAACAAGTGCAAAAAAGAAAGAGGTCATCTAAACTGGGACAAAGAGAGGACTCCATCCGTCCGTGAAATGTTGTCCAGTTTTATCATTTTGGTTCGTCCGTGAAAAGTTGTCTACTTTGCTTTTTTATAATTTTTGGTATATGAAAGCTACTTTACACTAACTCTTTATACTCACATTCTATTATAAAACTGAGTAGTATATAAATGTGAGACTCTTATTCCACTAACTTTTTCAACTCACTTTTCTTCAGCGACGGAACCACACAAGGCCAAACCCCCACGCCAAAGAGGGGCTTGGCCGGCACTAGACCCCGATCCTCCCTTATACGGCCATCCTCCAACCGGTATCTGCCCCTGCACTCCAATCGTCCAGTTTCAGCGAATATCGCTCAGCACCGATCGGTGTCTCTGAAATTGAATTAAAGGTGAAGACAAAGACCTGGGCTTTTTAATTTAGGGCCATTTATTTTATTTTTGGGTTGCTTTCTATTTTGGCCGTTAGGGAAGTAGTACTAAATTAACTAATGATGCTTCAACATAATAAGCCCAAATTAAAAATCACGATTCACGCACATGCTGGAGATTTGCATAATTATGGTAAGAATTCTAATGGGTATTAGGGTATGTAAATGTTGATTATTTGATAAAATTTACACTTAGTTCTATGTTAATAAAGTCATTTTATTATTTTGGAAAGTTTCAGGTTAATTGAATCATTTTCATTTTTAGCAAAAAATAATTATTTTTTAACTATATTTTCTCTTTATCTCTTTTATTTTATTCACTATCCATTTAACACACTATTCTTAAACTTCGTGCAAAAAAGGAACACCCCAATTAATAAGAAACGGACATAGTACAAAATATAACAGATCAAATAAAATAATCTAATTTGCAGCACGTGATTGTGCGTCTCATGTTTATAAATTTTGTTTGCCTCGATGCCTCTTAATTTAATTGGTACTTGGATTTGGATGACTTGATAGTTTGGTAAAATCAGAATTAGTATAAATTATCCGGATGACTTCTCACGTCTCTTTCATATCAACTTAAAACTTATAGTAAATGATACAGTTGTTGATAAAGTTGAGTTCACGTCTCTTTCATATCAACTTAAAACTTATAGTAAGTGATACAGTCGTTGATAAAGTTGAGTTTTTCAACATTGAAGGTTTAGGAAATCTAGCAAAGATTTTGATTTCTACCACAAGAGATTAAGTTTTCCTCTTGTGAGTTGACATAGATTCTCCCAGATGTAACAACTTCTATTGAGAGAGTATTTTTTTTAATGAAACTTATTAGGACATATTTACGAATTTGAATGGAAGATGAATGGATGAATGGTATCTTTGTTGTATACATTGAGAGAGAAATTTTCAAAAAAAATTAGAAACGAGACAATTCTTCTGCGATTTCAAGACATGACGACTCATCGAAAACAGTTATCATCTAGTGTGTGGTAAAAGTTGTACCTACATTATATGTAAAATTAAATACATACAATATTTTTTAAAAAAAATCGACCCAGACTTGATTAATTTCTTGGTTCCGCCACTGCTTTTATACATATTTATTAAAACTTGCGCCGAGTCAAACTTGGACAATATTTCATGGACGGAGAAAGTATTATTGTTCTCCCGAAGCAAAAGGACAACGCAATATAAAAAGCTTTTGAGATTGGAAATCGGTCGAGCCAACGACTCCTCATATTTCTCACTAATTAATGTCCTTCATAACTTACATATCTTTTGCTAAATAAGAAGTAACAAAACCTACTTGTAACAATACCTGCATTATACATCTAATCATGGTAAAAAACCAATAAATAAATTGTGCATGCAAGATATCACTAATCACTTATCACACATTGATTCTAAGATTCAACCTTCTCAACCATAGTGAGTGAAGCATCATATTGAACACATCATATCTCCTAGGTGGATCATTCACCACAAAATGGCGTTGCACCTCCCTCACCCTCCGCCGCAGCACCACATACCCGTCATCTCCGACCGCCGCCAAGATCCTTTTCAACTCCGGCAACTCGGCCACCGTCACTCGGATCGAAAACTTGTCCCAATCAAGCACATCACTAAACGGCAATACATAATTTTCGGACACCAAAACCGGCACACACTCGGCGTATATAGCCTCCACGATCCTAGGGCTCGCCACCTCGAACCCGCTAGGGCAAATGCAATACTTGCTCCTCCCCATCATCTCTTTGTAAGAGAACTTGGACTCTTTAGGTACCTCTTCCCACACTATGATGTCCTTGTCTTTGTCCTTCCAATGCTCAAAGATGGATTTCCTAATCTTTCCGTGCAATCGGCCAGCGAAGAACGCTAGAACTGTTCTGTTCGGAGATCCAGGCATCGTTAGCCCGGAGATGTCTCCCAATGGGAGATTGATCTCCGGGAACGATACGTCTTTCCTTGGATTGAAGAACTCTGAGGTATTCGCATTGCATAAGGCTCGTATCGATGTGAAATACAAGTGGTGCATGTACCACGTTGCCCGTGGGCCCTGCATTGTTTGTGAAAATGAAAATTTTCATATGCATATTTTGTCATTCTAACTATATAATATAAATACAAGGGATAATAGCCATTTGAATCATGAAGTTTCAAATTTTCTCATTTGTCCCATCCAGACACAAATTGATGTTGATGTTTAAAAACGACAACATTTCAATAAAATAAGAGAAAAAAGAAATAAAGGAATATAAAAGAGAAAAAAAATATTTATTTTAACGATATTTAGATCGATGATTTAAAAAAAATTAAAAACTCTTGATTTAATTTTTTAAAATTCATGGAACAGACCAGAATTTAACCAAAATTTGTAATTTAAATTTTATTAACTTTAAATAAAATACATTACGTACCCAATCATGACAGGAGAGCATGAAATGATCAGCACCGAGGCTCCGATTCCAATAGGGATACTTAGAGGAAAGTGTTGCTATGTAGTCTCCTATGACTCGTCCGAGCACGGCCTTGTCGCGCTCGGCTGGGTCGAACAAGTGTTGGAGGATCATGACGACGCTAAACGGGAGGAAATAGAGGTGGGCTTGATTAGGATCATGAGTCTTGAATTGACTATTGTTGGACTCAATTAATCCAACAAATATGCCCTCTGTGGAGTATATATTCTTAGTGGGCCCATAGTGGAACAAAGGGGGTTCGCCTTCTTCGTATACATAAATCTTCATCATCTTCTCCATTAACATGTAACTCCTGCTTGCAAAATAAATAAAATTAAAGAATTACAATATGTATTAAAGTTTTGCCGTTTGGGCCGAAAACACTGAAATTGTGGACAATGGACCTATGTCTATTCTAATCATATGAATCTTCGCATAAAAATTGGGAATTATGAGAATAATATACTATCAATTGAGAGTTCATAGTAAAGGTTAATGAAAACGTCAAACAATGTCCACAAATTTCGCTACGTTAAATTAAATAATTGTTTTAAATACTTGCCCCATAATTTGGGGAACCTTATTGCTATTACTAATATATATTCTCGATAAACAAGAAATATTAAATATTAAATATTATACTATGTTCGAAGACACTTTGTAGACCCGCCTTGCAATTGTCATCGAATTAATGCTAGACACAATTAATTAATAGTAAAAACTAGAAACAGACAATTAATGGTTGGAATTGACATTTTATATTAACAAGAAAGTTTAATAATCGGCTCGGATAGCTAGCGCATATATAGTCTAACAAAACACTAAAATATTAGATATAGTTCATATATCTACAAAATAAATTAAAAATACACCGAGTTGCATCTAATATTATACCCATATAATATAGTATCGAGCACTCATGAATAAAAGGTTATGCGAATTTTTGTACAAATATTTATGTCATCAAAATAAATTATGAAAACATATTCTTAAAAATAGTATTAATATTTACCTTTGGAAAACATAAGAGTTCCTATAGATTTGTCCACGTGGAATATAATCTGCGTCTTGTGCTAGCGGAGGCGAATCGCGACTCTTAAAAATCGCATCTTTGATTAACGCTCTGGCGGTAGCAAGATCCGCTTCGATTTTGACCATATTTTGGTCTCTCTCGATGCCTCTTCTAATCATAGTTTCTTCATCCAACTCCTTGGCCAATTTCTCAACCGCCTTCTGCATTTTCGGATTCTGTTTCACACAAATAAAAAAATAATTTGCAACAAATCAAGAATATTATGAGGTTTTGACCAAAATCATCAAACCAAGAAAAGTAATACTAGTACTACTTATACAGTGAAGATAGGGTAGAGGGCCATGTTTGGATTCTTCTTCGTCGTTGTCGTTGTCGTTGGTGGCGGAGGGGCGGAGGAGAGGGAGGAGAAGGAAGAAGGGTTCCATGCCCATGGAAGAGATGGGAGAGAGAAGAGAGAGGTGGATGTGTTAGTGAAGAGAGCCAAGAAAGCGATTGCTAGAGATGTAAATGCAAGAATTTGAATGCATTGAGATTTTGCGACTCTACACAAACCTTCAACAACAACACCACCTCTCATTGGCTGTGTGTGTGTGTGAAAGAGAGATAGTACTTTCTTCTTTGTTAGAAGAGAAACCCTAGATGGTCGGATATTAATAGGATCCTACCAATTATAGATTTGGTTTCTCTTTGGTTATGCTAGATCTTACTGATTAAATATGCATTTTCTAAATAGGAGTATATTATATGGTTTCTATGCACGTACATTTACGTGTATTAAATAATTTAAATACATATTTTTTATACTACGATGGAGTATCCACTAAGACAGCAAATTAAACGGGAATAGATAATAAAATGGGAAATTGGTCTCTAAAACCATGAACTTTGCCAAAAATTTGGTATTTCCCATGAACTTTGAAATTGGTATATAATATCATGAACTTTACATTTTGTTTGGTATTTCCCACGGCATGTTTATTACTATATTTGACTAACTTACGAGGCTTTTTAATCATACTTGACACAATTAAATCTACATGGTTTTCAACGTGACTTTTTATCCTATATGTTATGAACTTAAAAAGTGGTTTAAAATATTATAAAACATATCACGGTTGCTTACGTTAAATAAGATTTTGACTAAAATATCATATTTGGGTGAGTTTGGGAAATACCAAACAAAATGTAAAGTTCATGATATTATATACCAATTTCAAAGTTTATGGGAAATACCAAATTTTTGACAAAGTTCATGGTTTTAGAGACCAATTTCCCTAATAAAATATGGAGTACTATACATAATTATTTGTAAACTTTAAAGGGAGTCTAAAAAATCATAAACTTTTGAAAGTACCTAATTTGATCTTACATGGCTAGCCGTAAAATCTATATACTGCTTCCTCTGTTCCATGTTAATACTAGAGAATAAAGTTAGAGAGATGATAAATTATGAGAGAGTGAGTGTATTGCTTTTTGAGAAATACAGAGATGACGACTATATTATGTTGGAACATCCCAAAAAGAAATACGACTACATTACCATGGGACGAGTATTTTTTAGTCGAAATTGTACACGACACCGTCAGAGTTGAAGAATGACTCGCCATGAGAAATTGACGTTGATCTTAAAGTTAATTTGTGATTTTTAAGACTACTTTAAAAATTCGTACTAAATATTAGAATTTGGTCCAAAGTTTATAATTTTTAAAACTAATATTCATAATTTATTTATATATAATTTCAACGTTATTTTTGTTGTTATAAGTATTACTCCTGATTTTCGTATTATCTAATTTGACTAATTTTTCGTATTAATGGGCTTTACTTGTGATACAGATTGATTGGGTTTTAGTTGTGATATATAGATTGATGGAAATAATTGAACGTGTGGGGATAGACATTTTTTTTAAAATGCAATTTATAAATTATTTATGCAATTCAAATTCCTGATTTTCTTTTGTACGATTGTTTGTGGATATTTTATTGAGTTAGATGTATATTAGGAAAGAAAAGCATTCTGTCAATTAAGCATCTCGACTAATTAAAGTGGAAATTTGTACCATAGGACCAATCATCGAGCTTCGATTTCTTGAAACTTGGATTCATTGTCTGATAAAAACTAGTTAAATCGGTTCAAACAATTGTGAAAATTTTGTCGGTTTATATATAAAAGTCAAACTAAAAGAAAGAGTTTAGACATTGCATTAATGAGAGATGTTAGGCTATCAATTATCGGAAGGTCCGCTAATTAATGTCCCAAACTACTAATTAATTACGTGATGTAGCCCACCAACGCCATCGATCTTCAAAATTACTATAGATACAAAATTTAAGGTTAATAGTATTGTTTGTTCTATGCAGCATTACTAATTACACGCATTAAAATTTCAATTTATTTGTAATTTTATGGATTTTAGATTTCATTGATTAAATAAAAACATATGAATTTTATTAATTTAATAAGTTTCATATTTGAATTAAAACTAACATAATTTAGAAAAAAACTATAATAGCATTATGAAGTGCTTTTGCAATTTTTCATTGTTCTCATGGTTCAGCCATTATTCTGTTGCCCGCCCATTTTTTATAATGACGAACCTTCTCCCTAAGTATTTATGTGACATCCGTAATCCAAAATATGCATTATTTTACATATTGGCATATTTAATCTTTATTGGCATAGATATTTTAAATAGGTATCTATGGAGATAATATTAAATTACTCATCAATATAATTAAATTTATAATAATATATATCGTATCATTACGTATTAAAATTAGTATTAGTATTTTTTATTAGTTAGCAAAATCAAAATAAAAAATAATAAAATAAAATATGCTTGACTATAGTTTATAGTGATAGTGTGCACTAACAATATCTTTATTCCTAAATGCCATGAAACATTAAATTATTTAAATATGTGCAATTTTACTTTACTAAATTTAAATTTATCTATTGTGATTTTATCACTCCACGTAGAAAAATCATAGTGATAGAGCTAGGGAGAGAAAAACAAAAACAAGAGAGGTGAGCTGCAATAGAAATCAGAGTCTGAAACAAAATGGATGAGTTACATGGGTTGTAGAATAGGAAAAGAATCGAAGGTCCGAGTAGATTATTTGTCGTAATCAGATGTGTATAAAACTATAAACCATACTACTTTTAATTTACATGTTTTGTATGCTTTTTATTACATGTTTAAATTATATGATTTGAACCTGATATGATTATATGTTATCCGATGCCGTTCATGGAATACATCAAAGAGACTTAAATCATATAAATACATAAGTTAAGAAGGATGAGGTGTGACAATTTACATATTCGAAAAGCTTATTGTGCCTCTTTCCGATAGATAGACATCAACTCTTTTACAATATTCACCTCTCCTTTGTCACTTATTCATCGTAGCTCCAAGTTATTATAGAGGGTGCAAAAATTTTGGATTTCTAGGTTTATCCCATTGAAATTGGCATGGAGCAATTGACATATACCCCGTGGCCAATAATAATTAAGTGACAAAATGCCCGTATAAAAATATAGTAAATTATTTTAAATAATTAAGTGACAAAATGGCCCTATCAAAAATTTATTTTCAAAATAAAATTTTCAGGTTATTTTCTTTGTTGCAAAAAAAGAAAACGGCAGTGGTTCCCGCCAAATGACGCGTCACCACCTGCTCACCTGCTTTCGCGGGAATCCCACTTCTAGCCAGTACACGTGTCGCGATCCCATCTCCCCACTGCGCCACTCAGCGGTTTTCTTTCTCGAAAGTTTACTACTTTCAAAATCTCTGCTTTAGGAAAAGTTGGGTAGTCATCTCACAGCTGGTTTTTGCTTTGATGGAAACTCAACTACCATAAAAATCAAATCTTTTTATTTCTCTTAGTTAATTTCTTGAAATTACGTTGGTTTTGGGGAGAGAGAGGTGAATTCTGTCAATGGAGGTGCCAATTGGGTTTGTGGCCAAGTGTTGGAGCTTCATCTCCTTCCTGCCCTTCTTCTTCTCTCTCTTCATTCTTGGCTTTCTCAAAGGTATGACCTCTTCCCCAATTTCATCTTCTACATAATGATGAAATTAGGGTTTCAATTGTTTAATTGCCCCAATTTATGTTTGAATTGGAGCAGGGTTGATTATATGCCCAATTGCTGTAACCATCATTGCAGTTGGAAACTCTGCAGTTGTAATAGGTCTTTGGCTTGCACATTTTCTCTGGACATACTACTGTGTTGCAAAGTAAGCTTGTTATTATTTGATACAATTTTGTTCTGCAATGGATAATGGTGGATTTAATTTCTTTCATAAACAGAAGCAAAAGAGTTGGATGGGTTTTGAAGAGTCTAGTGTTGGTCTCATTGCCTCTCCCCTTGATCCTATGGCCTATCATGGCCATTGTTGGCAGCATTATTGGTGGGGTCGGGTATGGATTTTTCGCCCCGTTGATTGCAACATTCGAGGCTGTTGGAGCCAATGTCACCGATAAAGCCTACCACTGCTTCATTGTGAGTCTCTCTGATTTCTTGAAGTTTCACATATGAAGCTTTATTTATGTTTATTCTGTAGTGTTTCCATTGTCAACAAGTATGCAAATAGTTGTTGAGAATTGTGTTTGATGGGAACCAAATTTCAGATAAGGGAACATTTACATTACGTTAATTTTATTCAGGATGGCTGTTTTTCAACAATTGAGAGTAGTTGTACAGTTGTTAGGGATTTTACAGATTTCTGCTTCCACTCTTACTTCTCCTACATGGATGAACTGAGCAAAGATGTGAACGAGGACGAGAAACCTATAGACATAGAGTGAGTTTCTCATTCAGTGTTGTCAAACCGTACGGGTTTATGCAGTAGAAATGTTGCTTATATAGATGGTTTACAGGTTATGGAGGGTTCCTGGGTGTTTGTTAGTTTCGACTATTGCCGTTCTGGTAGATGTTCCTCTTATCACTGCGGTAGCTCTTTGGAAGAGTCCATATATGTTGTTTAGGGGATGGAAGAGGCTATTAGAGGATCTCGTTGGCAGGGAAGGACCTTTTCTTGAAACTGTGTGCGTACCGTTTGCCGGTCTAGCAATCCTTCTGTGGCCGTTGGCTGTCTTAGGCGCCTTCATAGCTGCTTTGTTCTCAAGTTTTTTCCTCGGTCTTTATGCTGGAGTCGTCGTCCACCAGGTATTTTAAACTTTGACATGTGTTTATTCCCTCTATATTACTTATTGTGGCCTAATGGTATCATTTTCTATCCAGGAAGAGTCGCTTCAGATGGGTCTTGCTTACATTGTGGCAGTGATTTCGCTGTTTGATGAATACGCGAATGACTTACTTTCTTTGTCGGAGGGTTCATGCTTTCCCAGGTATATATCGTAGTGTTTTGAGGAACGACTTCCAACACGAGCTGTGATTTTGACTAGTTAGACGTTTTTGACAGCCAGGCCTCAGTACCGTCGAAGGATGAAGCCTTCAACCGGACTGGAGAAAGGGAGGTCCCTCGACAGCCAAGACGAGAGAGAAGGATCCCGCTCACGGTCTTCTAAGCTGGTTTCGGAAGGATCTAGAACGCTCAAACAAGCTATTCAACGGTACACACCAGTGCAAGTATGGGATTGGCTCTTTAAGTCGTGTGAGGTGAACGGGAAACTTCTCCTCGGAGAAGGGCTAATAAGCGTTAAAGATATTCAAGACTGTATGGTGAAAGGGGACTGTAAGAAGCTCGGCATCGAGCTGCCTTCTTGGTGCATCTTACAGTGTCTACTCACCTCAGCAAAGTCAGAATCCTCTGGTTTGATCATATGTGAGTGCTCATTTTTCGATCTGGCTTTTGATGAGATGTCATTTACAGTATTATACATAGTTGAAATTTGGTGATGTTTATGCAGCAGAGGAAATGGAATTAACGAGATTCAACTTGCCAAGAGACAAAGTGTTCGAGTGGTTTATCGGGCCGCTCTTCACCATGAAGGAGCAGATAAAGGGTTTGCAGTTGCAGGAGGACGAGGAGAGCTGCCTGAGAAAGCTCGTTTTAGCCTGCAACAACGATAGGCCGGAAGACTGGGACAACACCGGATTCCCGTCTACAGACAAAGTGAGAAGAGCACAACTGCAGGCTGTGATTAGGAGGTGAGTTGAACACATATTCAAGTGTTGGGAGTGTGATTGCACAACTTGATTAAGAGCATGGTGCATTGTAACAGGCTGCAAGGAATCGTCGGTTCCATGTCGCGACTGCCCACTTTCAGACGGCGCTTCAGGAATCTAGTGAAGGTGTTATACGTGGAGGCGATTCAGACGGGCATTCCGGCCAAGCACCCCAACGGCTCGTCAAGAATACGTTTGTTTATTCGAGGCGGGAAAAGAGACAAGAATGGAGCCCAAGATGACATGGTGTGACCAATTCTATTTCCATTTCCACTAGTATAGTTTTGTATGTAACAGATTTCAATAAATCTACTACCTGTTTAACTGCTAAGCAAAAAAACACTTGCCATTCAACTATTCGAGCATACCTGAAAAGTAGCTAAAGCTTTCTAAGCATCAAATTTACATGGTAGCATAACAGCAAGCGTCTCAGTCGAGCGAGGGTGCTTCAATTCAGCAAGCTCTCGTGCATATTGAGGATGAAGGTGTCGCCACCGCAAAATTGAAACCTCAAAGCCGCTGATGGCATTCTGAGGTTAGGGGAATCATCTTCCGAAGCATCGGAGAACGGAGGAGGTGAGTGCTGAGGAAAGAAATCTCATTCCGGCTGAACCTCCGGGGAAGTATGAAACAACATAGTACAAGAGAGCCAGCACCTACAACACAAAATACTACTCAAATCACTATCATCTTCTTCAACCATGATTCAAACATAAAATTGATGATGCAGTACCTGTAACACCGAGAAGAAAACGGAGAGGATGTAGCTGTGGAGCACCATGGATACATAAATCGTACCAACCATGCTACCAAGAAATCCTAGTGTGAAAGGCAGTCTCTGTGGAAACAACACAAGCAAATCAGTTTAATCATCTAAACAAAGGAACCACAGTGCCAAAAGCAGTTCCAAAAATACCTCTTTTGACAACATGTGACTAAGCTGATTCTTTGGGCCTCTTAGGGCGAAGAAGGAACCAACAATGAAGGCGCACCCGATGGTGAAGCAGATTGCAAATTTCTGGGGCTTCAGCACCATCACAGGAAGGAATATGGTGAAAGCAATGAAGATGAAGAAGAATCCAGCTGCGAGAAAGAACCCGAAATAGACAAGAGACTTCCCCGAAGGCACGCTGCTAGTAGCCGAGTTGAAGCTCCCAGGTAACTCCCTCACTCCTTTTGTAACCCTGTTCAAGATAGGGAAGTTTAAGGGTGCAGATAACATGCTCACAAAAATCACTTGCCTAGATATAAATATCACAGCTACGAGATAAATGAGTTGCTAATGCCCTATACCTTGCACTTAAACTCTAGGATTTAAAGCCTTATAAAGTTAAACTAAAGCAACCCTAAACCATGGAACTCTAAATCTGAAACTGCCCTAAAATGTGAATTATAGGATTCAAAACTGCAAAAGTAGAAATTTGGGATCAAAATATTAACATTGTAATCAATTTGATGAAAGGCATCAAATTCTACGAAATTATGGTTTAGCAGAACATCAATTTTCAGGTTTGGATCGAACGCGGCATCAAATTTAACCATTAGGCAAGGAGACATCGAATTCCTAAAAATGGCTGAGCACACATGATCAAAATCGAAGAGGAGGAAGATTTTGTAGGTTTGGGGATTCATACTTACACGTTGAAAGTGGAAGTGACTCTGTCTCGCACAGCGGCCTCGAGATCGAATTGGGAATCGGCGGCGGCGGGCTCGGAAGCGGAGGCATAGGCGTTCCAATCAGCGAGTAGCGACGACGACGTTTTGTCAAGATCGCTGCTTGGGCCGCCAGCAAACCACGACTGCGCTGTTTTCTGCATCTCGGTTTTACAATTTTCACGGCGAGCAATTGGGCGGAATCCGGCGCCGTGAGTGAAAATGGATCTTACCAATTTTTATCACTCTCTCCGTCCAATACCATGTTACTTGGGCCATAATTAGAGATTAAAAACAATATATACTTTTTAATGATTATTTATCCACAAAAAGTAAATTGCAAACTCAACAAATAAATTATCAGATACTCCCTCCATGTCCTAATAATTATATATACTTTTAAAATAAAATGAATTATTAGAATGTCCTAATAATTATATATACTTTTAAAATAAAATGAATTATTAGAATGTGAGACCTATTAAATTATTTATGATAAAAATAACCTAATAATTATATATACTTTTAAAATAAAATGAATTATTAGAATGTGAGACCTATTAAATTATTTATGATAAAAAGTAAAAATGAGTAATTAACGAAGGACAGACAGAAATAACAAGAGTAAAAATTATAGAACAAAGAGAGTACATGTGTTTTTCATATGGAAAGAGATGGATGTTTCATTAAGCAATAATGAAATTGAGTTTTTTTTATTTATTTATTGAATAGTAAAATTTTCAATAATTATACAACTCTTATCCTATGATACTTTTTAATCCAAATAATCAAATTTAGTAGTATCCTTTTAAATTTTTCATGGACAAGCCATTTCAATCATCAAATTCTAGTTTAGGTACACGAGTTTAATAGGAGTAGTTTGCATTTCACTTGTATTATAATCCCTACATCGAATTGTTCTTAAACGTAAAATATTGACATACTAAATCTAGGGGGATATGGTAAAAATCAAAAGAAGATTGCATTTACAAATTTTGTATTCAAAATAAATAAATTGCCAACCTATATGTTATTGACAGAATTTATGAGTGTGCAGGTTGGGTCCCACTCTCCACCTCGGACCCATCTACATGTTCTCTCTCTGCTACACTTTATTAATTTTTTATCACTACTTACCAAAAAATGGCAACTTTTGTCAGAACGCAAAAAAATTTCAGCTGCTCACCAATCTCATCTTCAGCTCACACTCACAGAGAGAATATTCCATTTCCAAAAGCTCCATCCTTTTTTTTGTTAGTTAGGGTTTTAACTAGCTGACCACTCCAGCTCAACTGAGATCTGCCACTTTCTTCTTATTTTTCTACATATAGTAATCTGCTGCTGTCTTCCTTAATCGCCGAGTTAGGTAAGATTTCCTGCAAAATACCCGTTTTTGTTTCTATTTGGAGCAATTAGCCTAATCTCTCTGATTTCAGCTCCTACTCATCTTTTCCAGTTCCAATTTGGTTGAATTTAGGAAACTATTTTGTTGAATTGCAGTGAATAATTTTTTAAGAAAAATTTGGGGGTTTTGTTCTGAAACTTGTTTCCCAGCAGATTGGAGAGTTGCGGAGTTTTTTCCTCTCCAAGTTTTGTGGTGACGTATTGCAAGTGATACGTCTCAGTAAAAAATTGGGGGTTTTGAATTTTCGTGTCGTAGAAGAAGTTTTTCCATCTTGTTTTCGAATTGGTATTGCTTGTTTCTCATTTGTTTTCTTTTTCATATAGCAATTTGTGTTCAGATCCAAATTCAACATCGACTGATTGATTCAATGTTGTTGCTGATACTTGATTTTGTTTGTTTCCGGCTGTCTTTTGTTGCAGAGAATAAAGTGTGTTTGTAAAGCCCGATTTTGCGGAGGTTGATTTTGTCTGAGTATGGGATATCTTTGTGATTTCTGTGGCGAGCAAAGATCGATTGTGTATTGTCGGTCCGATGCAGCTAGTTTATGTCTGTCCTGTGACCGCAACGTCCACTCTGCGAATGCCCTTTCGAAACGACACTCGAGAACACTTGTTTGTGAAAGATGCAATTCTCAGCCAGCTTCGGTTAGATGTATGGAGGAGAGGGTATCTCTTTGCCACAACTGCGATTGGACGGGGCATTCCAGCTCGGGCATGAGTAGTGCACATAAAAAGCAGAGCGTTAATTGTTACTCTGGATGCCCCTCGTCCACAGAGCTATCTCATATTTGGTCGTTTCTCTTAGACGATCCTTCAGCTGAGGGTTCCGCCTGCAAACAGGGGATGGATTCAATGAGCATTACTGATATCAAGCTAAGGGATTGCCAAGATAATAATAGTAGCAAAGGTGTTGTTACCTTGCCTTCGGAAGCCAGCAACCTTAGTAATGTGGACATTGATAAAGAGGCAGATTGGATGGAGTTGTCAGCGTCGATGCAGAATGCAGGCCTGTTGGCTGGATCTACTCACTCGCCCATGCGCAAGGTAGCTATTCTACTCCATCAAATTCCTTTATCAGTCTCAGACTTTTCATCAATTTTCATTGTAATTGGAAGTGATATAGGACTCTTAACAAAAGAAGATATAACTAACAAACTAAGGATAAGGACTCTTACAAAATAACTGAAGTTTATTCCTACGTTTAATCTGCAGTGTACGATAATTCCTACAGCTAATCTGCAGGAGACGACCCCTGTCATAGCCTTTTGTCTCGTTCTTTTAATTGTCTTGAAGCGATAGCTCCATATTGAGTTCATTACTTAATTACTTTTCAAGAAGATGAAAACGCATATAGAAGATAGCACTTACCTTACCTGGAGAAGAAAAAATATAGAGACAATGCAATATCTTACTAAGAATTGTTAATCACAGGCAACTCGGAGCATTCAAAATAAAACTGAAATGCAGTTGAGGTCCCCAACCGTAGAACTAGTGTGGCAAAGGATCTCTGCTCGAACTTAGTTCAACCTAGATAACACTTGAACTTATTCAGGTCGAAACTAGAATTGGAGATGACACTATTAGTCTATTACATTTCAACAATCTCCTGGTTCTATTCTTTTTCCATTTATTTTACTCCATTTCATTAACATCGACTAGTCTTGTCCTTTCTTGTGCAGGTGTATGTACCTCGTGAAGTAGGGATTGCTGAATGCAAGGATACTGAGTTCTATGATAACTTCAATGTGGATGAAATTGACTTAGGTATTGAGAACTATGATGAACTTTTTGGTGCTGCCCTGGACAATCCTGACCGACTTTTTGACAATGAAGACATCGATGGATTGTTTGGGCCACATGACATGTCCTTTTCTGATTGTCAGGCTGCTTACCCCGCTGAGGTAAAACTCTTGTTTGTACATTTTTCTGGATGTCTCATTCAAAGTGACACATTTCTATAAACGGAAACACCACTCTATTTACTTCATTATGTCTCGTACTTTATTCTCTCTCCACTTAACGCACGGAACAACATTGCATAAAATCTGCAATTTCTTTGGCTTCTATATTGTTCTTCTTGTGGTATGTAATGGACTCTGCAATTTCATTGACAATTTTAGTGGAGTTTAAAGGGCATAGTTTCGATTTTGATACTTACTAGGGATCGTCTGTTGGAGGAATTAAGATGCAACCAGCATGCAGCAATGCCGCATCTGCAGATTCGGTTGTTAGCTGTAAGACAGAACCTAACATATGTTTCATGAGGCAAGCACACTCGGGTCTCTCATTCTCCCGCCTCACCGGAGACAGCAGTGGTGTTGACTATCAAGACTGTGGTGCATCGCCATTGTTAAACTTGGGAGATCCACCATGGGGCCTTCCGGGTCCTGAAAGCGCGATACCCCCCTCTTCCAGCAGGAGCGATGCTGTCATGCGTTACAAGGAGAAGAAGAAGACACGAAAGTAAGGATCAGTTCTTCCTTTTCTTCGTAACAGTCTGGTGTGATTTGGTCTTATTATCCTTTTCGTTCCTCTTTAAATTTCATATGATTTGTTAGATTCGAGAAGAAAGTAAGGTATGAAACCCGCAAGGCCAGAGCCGATGTAAGGAGGCGCGTGAAGGGGCGCTTCATCAAGGCCGGTGATGCCTATGATTACGACCCGTTGTGCAAAAGCAGAAGCTGCTGAGTATAATAAACCTCCCGCGAGATCAACTAAGTTACTGCACGAAATCATCAAAAAGAATATGCACGAATCCGCCCTTTGCAGTGACAAATGATCTTGCAAATAAAGCCTGATGGAGAGGAACCGTCGTATCAGAATTCAGAAACGAGGTTTACCAAGCCACGCTGAGAGATAACTCCGACCATCATCGGAAAAGATATTCCCATTGGCGGAGGCAGCCGCAGCTTTACTAAATTTGTTAATACTATTATGTTAGTTACATATATATACACTCTGATTTAGTCTTGTTTGATTGGTGTGGGGAACATGTATAGAGCATAAGTCTCCCATTCACACTGTCTTAGCAGATTTATTGCATCAAACTGTATTTAATGTGTTTGTTGATATCTTGGCCGATGAGATCTTATCTTGTGTCCCATGGTTAGATTTGATGGTCAGTCAATCAGCCCCCATGCATTTCCCACATGCACTTCACGTGCTACTTCGAAAGCGACAAATTTAGCGGTTTTACTTTCTACAAAGACGGCTTCGTATTTTTCTCCTTGTCTAAAAAATACTCTTTTCGCCCACTACTAATCGATGATACTAGTTTTAATGCAAATTTGAAATAGAGAATGCGAAAATGGAAAAATGAAGTAGACTGATGAATATGATGATAAAAGGGACAAAAAAACATTCAATAAGTAGCAATTCATGGGTTAGTTAGGGCTACTAAATTTAGAGGTTCAACTAACATTTTAAAGACATGATATTTACACCATGGGTGGGTATTGATTGAACTTTTTTCTGATTAAAAATGTGTCGGTGCTGATGTTTGAAACAGCAAAGTAAGTAATAACAAATTCTATTCGTTGAAATAACCAATTTACTAATTATTATAGTGACCAAATATTCTTATGTTTTATTCCTTTTTTATTTTGCAATTTCTTATTTTCATTAGATTTAGTTTTATTTATTTACTACTATTATTTATTTAGAGTAAAAGTAATTTATTTTCATTGAACGTAAGAGAGAAAGAACTAATGAGTTAGTTAAAAGTGATTCAATTGATCAAGAGCAGCTAATTATTATTGCAGAGACCTCATCCACTAAAATAATACCCAAATTTTCTTGAGGTCAGCAGATAATTTGTGTATTTAAAAAGGAAAGATTCTATATAATCTCCTCCCCTTCAATCTGCCTCTAATCTATAGCAGCTTTCTCTCGAAAGAAAGGGTTCTTTTCTTTGGTGGGTTTTGATTTCTAGATCTAATTTAATTTGTTTATCATCTGTGATGCAATCTTGAGAGCCCCTTTACAAAATTTCAGTTTTTGTGCTTCTAATCAATGTTTGAAATCAGGAGAATCATCATCTCGTTGCTTCAATTTTGAGATGTTACTTTTAGGGTTCTTGAAAATGAAGTCTTTACTTGTTATATTTGTTTGGGATTTCGATATTCTGAGCAAATCTGCTTTGCATATGTTCTATTTCACTTTCTATCGCATCGGATTCCATATTGTTTGAAGAAGTTTCACTAGATAAAGATCCATTCTTTTTGTCCATTTATTCGACTGTTTGATTTACTTTGCCTTTGTTTTATTTGTTTAAATTACCAATTAATTTCATTTGTTGAACCAAGCCTCATTAATTGGATAATCTTTATGCATAACTAAGATTTGATCCATGTATGGTTTATATTAGTTGATATAATCATGAAAGAGAGGTCCAAGAATGGTGTTGTGTTCTTGCTTTAGTGCTATTTGAAGTGGAATGTTTCTGATGTATGAAATGTTTCTTTGGTTTACATTAGGTTTGATCCCACAAAATGGCTATTTCGTCGTATCCAACTCCGGCTGATGCTGGAGTCCTGTGTGTGATTCTGGCAAACACGGTGATATCCATATCGATCTTGAAGGAGCTCGTTCGCTCCATACTGCACATTGTTGGCATTAGGATTGCTTCATGGGAGGAGCTCTCTACAGACACATCGGACCCTGGTGAATGTCGTAAAGGTCTCTCAGAATCATACATGGAGGAGTTCAGAAGCCAGATGCCTGCAATGAGGTTCGACTCACTCTCTATGCACGACAACAACCCGGGGCAGGAGTGCTCCATCTGCCTCTCTGAGTTCGAACCAAATGCAGAGGTTAACCACCTCACCTGCAGCCACGTTTTCCACAACGTGTGTTTGGAGAAGTGGCTGAACTACTGGAACACCACGTGCCCCTTGTGTCGTAATTGCATGATGCCTCAGGAAGTCGAGGAGGAAGAAGATACTTGTCCCATGTGAGGAAATCTACGGTTGTACAGCTTAGTGTAAACAGGTTATGTGTCTTTAGCTGCCACGGTTTGCGTCCTCTTGAAGTGACGGGTCAGCTTAGCTAGTATTCGTGTTGTATATAGTGTAAACGGGTGTTTGTTTGGAGTCATCTCTTCTTGTTCCAGCAGCATCATCAAGCTGCAACTTAGTTTGAGTTTTTTGTTTTCAATGGTGTTAACTATGATGAAATCTTTACACCACAAAGCCTCTCTCACTTGCTATTATTAGGGAATAATGCTTACTAATTTTACAACTTACAAAAAATGTCACCGTAAACCATAAAGAGTAATTGATCCACCTTCTTTCACTCTTTCTTTCTGCTTGTTTCATGCATCAAACTAGCATCTATTCACACCATACCTGCAGTCTTTAGTCAGATCATTGAACGTCTCAATCTGCGTCTTCCCCATCTTGAACACGCCATAGTCAACGCATTCCTTCATGTAACCATCAAACTCGAGGGCGCTGCCATTGTTCATCTTTCTCATATCATAGTACCAATCACTGTCACCATCCCACAGATCTCTATGATCATCAAGAGACTGAACCTCATACCTCTCCTTCAACACATCGAAGAACGATGCGTTCCTCTCGTCTAAAGCAACATAAACCCTCCTCCCATCTTCCACACCCCTTCCTCTCAAAGCTGCCATCACAGCTTCTGGAGAAGTATCATTATCAAGATTAGGCCACGCCTCCTTCGTCTTCGCCTTCCCCCTTCTCTCAACACGAACACCGTCATAATCCCAAGCCATTCTCGATGTAATAGCAGAAGCCACGCTCCACAGCTGCCTAGACGGCATAAGCTTATACCACGGCTGTTGGATCACACCACCCGACTCCCCTCTACACACTCGCCACCAGAAATCATCAGCCTCTCCGAACCTCCTCACAATCAGACTCTCATTCCATTCAGCCAGCTTCCCCGGTGTAGCCTTAGAACCCTCCACAACACGGACCTTCAATCCATCTCTCTCGCTCCACTCATTCCAGTCTAGCCAGAACTCAGCCTCATCAACCACCGAAGATAAAACCTTCAGCCTCTCGAAATCAAAGTAGAACCTGAAATCCTTATCCTCGTCCGTGCCAGACGAAGTGTAGATCTTCGACAAACACACGTTCATATCCACAACCAGAGTCCGGTTCAAGAACTCCGCCTCGCCTAACGCACACACGAACTTCCACGAATAGTATCCCATGTCATGGCACCTATCACCACCCCCTGCATACATCAAATACTTTCCTCGACTAAACGGCTCCTCAATCAGCCGATCACCATTCACAATCCCTCCGATTTCAACCCTCTCCACCATCCCCTTCTTCACATTGCCACCAGAATGAAAATCCCCAATCCCAACCACGCCCAATGTGCCGTCACCAAACCTCAAAACCCTAAAATTCCGACTATCCTCATCAAATCCGCCCTCCCTGCGCCTAAACCGCCACGCCATGTGGCAACAACTGCAATTTTCCCCTTCCACCGGCTTCCCAAACCGATAGAAATCCACATCCTTCAGCCTCTCAAATGCCGCACTCATCAGCAATTGGAAAACCTCGGGATCGCCGCAGTCGATCGCCTCATCCACGCCACAACCCCCAATTCCGGCTAGCGCCGTCTGATTGGATGAGGGGAAATTTGTCAATTTGGAGGTAGGAGGGAAAAGGATGTCGTCGGAATTGTAGGTGGCGGCGATTATGCTGAGAATCACCACCAGAGCTACGAAGACACTGAAACGGAGGGTTGCGGCCATGGATAATGCTTTACATTTGTGGCGTAAATTGTGAAAGCGCAAATTCGCGGTCCTAAACCAAGGACGGCGCAACATTGTGTTAATTAATGGTATGAACAAAACATGAAGCTTCCAATCCACCGATGAAGATGAAGCAAAGCTCGTCTGGTTTTATAGGGATCAGCTCTGTACAGAAAATGGCGCCAGTCCAAATCAACGGTTAACTATATTGTTGGTGCTAGAATGAGCCGGTTGCGTATTTTAACTAACTAATGAAAATTGAAATTAAAGAGCGAATAAAAAAATAGTTACAACGAATTTTAATACACAATTTATAAAAAAAAGGTAAGTAAATTATGAGAGAAAAATGAAAAAAAATGGCGAAAAAAATATTAGTAAGACTAAATTTATTGTGGACCAAAATAAAAAAGAGATTACTTTTAATTACAGGATAGATTATTAACTACTGTTAAAATGACTTACCAGCTGATCACATAACTTTCATTCAATTTGATTTGATCAAAACTGAATAAGAAAATTTCAAATAAATTAGACGAAAATGAGATTATTTTTGCTGGATTGAGTAAATAATTTGACTTACTAACTGATTACATAACTTTCATTCAATTGCTTCCTTTATTTAATTTTGAATTTGATCGAAACTGAATAGACCAATCCAAAAATAAGTACAAGTAGTATAATCATTTGACAAAGCATTTGAATTAACAGAATATACATATTCCACTTAGCATTTCTATAATCATTGTTTTAATATTAATTTCCTAGTATTAAAATTTATCATCCCCAAAATTCTATTTATCCCAAAGATGTAGAGAGTATAATATTTTACTAGTATATGTTAAAGGTACTACTCCCTTCGTCCAAAGATAAGCGAGACACTTATTTTAGACATGAGATTTAAGGAATTGATATTTAAATAGTTAAAGTAGAGAGAGAGTAATAAAATATGAGAGAAAGAAAAGCAGAGAAGTAAAGTTATAATAAAGTAGATGGAGAACAAAGTAAGTGGGATAATTTTTTTGCTAAAAAAAGAAATGACCCACTTATAGTGGATCATCCCAAAAAATGAATGTGATTCGCTTATTTAGGGACGGAGGAATATAATATATTAAGATTTTTACGGAAGGTTTTTGCTACTAGTGTTCTATATAAGAAAGTAATTAAAATTCTAAAAAAATAAGAAAATCTTATACTGATCATCTTATCATTAATATTTTGGTAATTAAAAATTGTACACTTCAGTTATTACGTTGATAGTTAATTAAATTTAATTATAAATATAAGTGTAAAACCATATAATAAGTTAGATATTTTCAATCTGTCATAATTTGTTTTCACGTAATATATTTCTAGGACAGAAAATAATTAATGTCTTTATGGTTCTTGTGAAATTAAAAATTTTAATAAGATTTTGATACTATATAAAACGAACAATATTAAACGTACGTTCAAACGAGAGTGGTATGTAGCATATAATTTATTTCTTTTATATACATACAGATTGCATTTATATATAGTTTATTTTGCATTGTAGACAATTTATGAGAAAATGCAAAACTTAAATATAAAATGCAATTTGCCTATAAATAAAATACAATCTACGGAAATGCATGTACACTTGACAAATGTGTATTGCATTTTTCGTGTCACGTGGCAGCATGTGATTGGATGTACATTAGCATTCTAATTAAGGATGCACCCTAGTGCTACCCTAATTGAATATCCTTATTTTTTTTAAAAAAAATCAAATTATAGAAATCAAATATATATATTAACTTCCCTTTTTATTTTATTTTTTCTTTTTACTGAATTTTGTAATTTTCCATGTGTTCGAGATAATGAGAATTCAAAAACCAATTACATAGATTTTTAAAAAGTAATTATAATAAAAACAAGTGTTGATCAGATTTTCAGATAATCACAATTTATTGTGACTAGATTCTAAGATAATCCAAAGAGGAGTTTCAAAATGAAGCAAAAAAGTAAAACAGAGTCATTAATTAAATTAAAAAAGATAGTTAACTACTTTAAATCAGCTAACCGTCTCTTGATTTGCACTCGGCGCCAAACAAGACTCATTTAACTCTCTCACATTCATATATATACATACAGATTCTATGTACGTATAGGTCTCCTTCTTCTTCTCACATGTATTCACTCAAACTGAGCTCAAGAAAAAGACCTAACTGCAACGCAACAAAATGATGCCCAATCCTTGGGTTCGGAGCCCTAGAAATCTCGGCCGAAATGCGTTAGCCATGATCGCCGGCCTCCTTTTCACTCTATGGCTCACCGTTGTCATAATTCTCACCACCACCTTCGATTCCGATTTGTACTCCACCACAGAGCACACTGATTTCCTCGCGCCGGAGCTCAATTCGACCGATCAGACGCCGATTGAGGCAGGTAATTGCCGCGTGGATGATCCGATCGATTGCCGCGACGACGACGTTTTCGAATTGTTGATGAGCGCGGCCTTTGAAAACCTCAGGGACGTCGATTTCTACCAGTTCGGGAAGCCGGTGGAAGGGGATAACGGGAGCTCATGCCACATGGCGTGGCGGTTTAAGCACAAGGAGGCGAATTTGAATTTGGTTGGATTTTACAAGGATTATCGGAGTTTTAGGGTTTTGAGATCTGAGGATTGTAAACTGCGCGTGGCTGGAATTGGGGGTTTTCATTCCGGTGGCAATGCGAGGAAGGGGAAATTCGAGAAGGCGATTGAGATTGGGGAGACTGTGAATGGTGATTTGGAATTCGAGGAACCGTTTAGTGATGGCAAGTATTTGGTGTATGGAGATGATGGTGTGAAGTACAAGAGCACATTGCACTTTTCTTGGAGTTTCTTGTGTGCCCTAGGCGAGGCGGAGTTCTTGAACCGGACTCTGGTGGTGGATAACATTCGTTTCGATTGGCCTAGCGTGGCTGAAGGGGAGATGGTGAGAGATTTCAGATACTACTTTGATTTGGAGAATTTGAAGGATGCATCCTCTGTGATTGATCAAGGTGTGTTCTGGTCAGAGTGGGGCAAAAGAAACGGATTGGAGGTCCATGTTGTGGAGGGCTCTCGTGTTACACCGTTAAAGCTGGCTGAGGCGAATGAGAGCTTGATCATAAGGAAGTTTAAGGGAGGTGACTATTGGTGGAAAGTGTGTGCAGGGGAGGCAGATAGGGTGATCCAGCGGCCGTGGCATAAGTTTAGGAATTCGCGGGCTTTGTGGGATGTGGCCTCGGCTATTGCCTCGAGAATGGAGTGGGATTATGACAGTATTCATGTTGAGAGAGGGGAGAAGGTTAAGAACAAGGAAATGTGGCCTAATCTTGATAATGACACTTCTCCACTGGCTGTGTTGGCTGCTTTGAGAGGCAGAGGTGTGGAGGATGGGAGGAGGGTCTACGTTGCTTCGGATGAGGAAGAGGCAGGATTGTTTGATGCGTTGAATCAGAGGTATGAGGTTCGATTTCTTGAGGATTACAGAGATCTGTGGGATGAAGGGAGTGACTGGGACTACGAAGTGAGGAAGCTCAACGATGACATCGTTGGTGTGGAGTTTGATGGTTACATGAGAGAGCTTGTGAACTTCGATGTGTTTTCGAGGGGGAAGACGAAGGTGGAGACGTTCTATGATCTGACTAGAGATTGCAAGGATGGTTTGAACACATGCTAGGTTGAATCTGAGGAAGCTCAGCACAACTTCAATCTGGTTTTGCCATCTTTGAATTAGTCTGTTGTTAGGAGAGAAAGTTTCAGTGTTAGCTGCCATTTGCTTCTTACTAGTTCATGAGTTTGTGAATGTTTTCAATGATGAAATTCAAGTGTTGATTTTGGTGCATTTATCTGTTAACGAACAATAAATTGTCTCTCTTATAGTGATTAGTTAAAATACAGTAATTCTTAGTAATTGAGTTGTGAAAAAAAAAAACTCTCAAAGTCGTTGTTGTTGAGCATTATAATTTCTATAAGGATCTGATTTAGATATATAATGTAGACTATTTTATAGTATTATATTTTATTTTGATTGTTTACTAACATCTTGCTTGGACCATCTTATAATCTAATCAAAACAATTTTTGATTATAGAATCAGAAAATAAATTGTGATTATCTTAGAATCTAATCACAATAAATTGCAATTATCTTAGAATCTACTATCTAGTCAAAACTTGTTTAATGTTGTAATTAACTTTTTGAAATCTATATTATTGAATCTTTAATTCTCATTATCTCGAACAAATATGGAAAATCAAAAAAAAAGAAAAAAAATCAGAAGAGAGAGTCAATATATATTTGATTTTGGCAATTTAATTCTTTAAATAAGAATATTCAATCAGGCGAGTGCAAATATGCTAACTAATTTTAAAGTAAATATGCTAACTAATTTTAAAGTGCTAACGTACATCCAATTACGTGCTGCCACATGACACAAAAAATGCAATATTGTAAACAAAAAAATGCAATATGCATTTGTAGAAGTATTAGATAAATTTTGGCAGATTGCATTTTAGTTATAGGTGGATTGCATTTTTTATCGCTGAGTTTTGTATTTTAGATATTGACTGTATAATTCGCATTTTGTATGTAGACATATTGCATTTATATATAGTTTATTTTGCATTGTAGACAATTTATGATAAAATGCAAAACTTAACAATATAAAATGCAATATGCCTATAACAAAAATGCAATATGCGAAAATACATGAACAACTTTACAAATGTATATTGCATTTTTGTATATACAATATTGCATTTTTTGTGTCACATGGCAGCACGTGATTGGATGTACGTTAGCACTCTAAATAAGGGTGCACCCTAGTGCTCCCCTATTCAATTATATCTATTTTTTTATAGTGTAGTTTAACTTAATTCAAAATAGAATATCATATGCATATTTAAAACATAAAATACAATTATACTCCCTCCGTCCCACATAATTTTACCCAATATTCCATTTTAGTCCGTTCCATATAATTTTATCCATTTCATTTTTACCATTTTTGGTAGTGGACTCCATATTCCACTAACTCATTCCTACTCACATTTTATTATAAAACCAATACTTTACAAGTAGGACCCACATCCTAATAACTTTTTCAACTCACTTTCTATTACATTTCTTAAAATCTGTGCCAAGTCAAACTATGTAAAATTATGTGGGACGGAGGGAGTAATAAATAAGAATATTATGACATAAAAGACATTTTATCAAAAAATCATTTTCCAAGAATTGTACTTGCAAGCTAATCATGTAAAACAAATTAAATCCTTGACGAAGCATTCCTGCCCTTCAAATTGGTATGACACACGTCAACTTATTTAGGACAAATATCACTTTTAAATTTAAATATATTCAATACATCGAAATGATCTGAAAAAAATAGAAGTATAGTAAATTATAAAGTGTCAATTTTACATTAAAAATATGAAGCGTCTTCATATTTCCTTCTCCCATAAACTAATGTGATTTGTTACAACACCAATTTGTATTTTTAAAGGCCTTGAAGTAGACATGCATCAATGAGCCTGAGCAATGGCACACTTTGAAATACATAACACTCTGGTTATTTAATGGTTATTGTTTAATTAATTTTAATCACTAATTAATTGACAAAATGCACCAAAATGATACTGATTTTTTCCATCAAGTTAAAACTTTGTGTATCTGTGACTACAAACATTAACATAGCAATTTCATCTTTAAACAAACTAGCATGTGTTGACACCATCCCTACAATCTCTAGTCAGATCATTAAACGTCTCAATCTTCTTCTTCCCTCTCAAGAACACTTCTCCATCAACCATCTGCCTCATGTATCCATCAAACTCCACCTTGCTCCCGTTGTTCATCCTCGTCGTTTCATAGTACCAATCGCTATCCCCACCCCACAGATCTCTGTGTTCCTCAAGCAAGTGAACCTCGTACCTCTCCTTCATCGGATCAACGAACACCGCCTCTCCCTCATCCGTAGCAACGTAGACCTTCCTCCCATCCTCCACCCCTCTCCCTCTCAAAGCAGCCATCACAGCTTCTGGATGAGTGTCATGATCAAGATTAGGCCATATCTTTTTGTTCTTGACCTTCCCCCTTCTCTCAACGCGAACACTGTCATAATCCCACCCCATTCTTGATGCAATCACAGAGGCCATATCTAGCAACGGCCTCGCCTTAGAAACCTTATGCCATGGCCGTTTCATCACACCATCCGCCTCACCTTCACATACCCGGTACCAGAAGTTATCCGGCTCAACTGCCCCAAACTTCCTCATGATCAAACCCTCCTTCGCCTCAGCTAGCCTCATTGGTGTAACCCTAAAATCCTCCACTAAACGGAGCTTCAATCCGCCCCACTTCTCCCAATTCGGCCAGAACTCAGCTTGATCAACCACAGAGGATGCTTCCTTCAAATGCTCCATATCAAAGTAGAATCTGAAATCCTTCCCCTCCTCATCCACCCCAGATAACGAGTGCATCTTCGACAAGCATATGCTCGTGTCAAAAACCAGAGTCCGGTTCAAGAACTCCGCCTCGCCTAACATACAAACAAAGCTCCACATATAATGCCACATGCTCTTGCACCTCTCACCACCACCTACATAAACCAAATACTTCCCCCGCCGGAATGATTCTTCCTTCATCCCAAACCCAACTTCTGTTGATCGAACCTTTTCGATTTTCCCCTTCCCTTTCCTCTTCCTCGCATTGCCACCGGAATGATAACCCCCAATTCCAACCACGCTCAGTGTGCAGTTATCAAACCTCAAAACCCTAAAACTACGATAATCCTTATTAAACCCAATCGCTTTTCCCTCTTTCGGCCTAAACCTCCACGCCATGTGGCAGGAGCTCCCATTCTCCCCTTCCACCGGCTTCCCAAACCGGTTGAAATGCACGTCCTTGAACTTGTCAATCGCTGCTGTCATCAACAGATGAAAAACCTCGAGATCGCGGCAATTGATCGGCTCATCAACGCGGCAGCTGCCGCTATCAGAGAATTCCGTGAACCCTGCCTCTTCCACCACGGATTCCACGTCTCTGGTGTCGATCAACGCCGTCCGATCAGCCGAATTTGATTCAGATGAGAGGAAATCCGAGATCTCTGAGACAGGCCGGAGAAACGGCTCCTCGGAATTGTAGGTCGCGGCGATTGTAGTGAAAATCACGACGCCGGTAACGAAGACGCTGAAACAGAGGCTTGCTGTCATAGCTAGGAAATTTTGGCCGTGATTTTCAGGGCGCGAATTCCCGCCCCTAAACGAAGAACGCCGCAGCATTTTCCCCTTTTGTTACCAATTTCTCGATTTAGGTTTTGAAATTCGATTGAGACATATCGACCAACAAGTATGCAGAAAAAAATGAGCTCCACCATTGAAGATGAAGCAGAGCTCTTGATGCAGAATCTGTATCTATAGGGAGGAGATTGCGGATCAGCTATGTGTGTGTGTTTCTGAGAGAGAGAAAGAGAGACTGGCGCGAGTCAAAATCTGAACGTGGAAAGCACAACGGTTAAGCTAGACTCAGCCGGGTGCGCATTCTAAGTTCCGCTGCTAAAATGAGCCGGATAATGTTTTTGGATTTTACTCTACTATTTCATTTTTTTTTTATATATGGGAAGGTTTGATATTTATATTTTGACACATACACGCATTGTTACAAAATTGTTTAAAGCAATAATTTTTTTGTATTTTACCTATAGTTTAACTTCCCAGCTAGTGGAGTAATAAATTTCATTCAATTACTATGTTCATTGAATTTAATTTTCATAAATACAATCCCAATTAAGTTCCTATCAAGGTGCATCCATTTACAAAATATATAATTTCATTCAAAAAGGAAAATGAACATTTCCATTTTTATAAAAATTTTCTTCAGTTACAAAGGAAGAAAGGGAAGCATTACAGAAAAAATGCAGAATCATAAAGATTGTTTCTGTAGAATCATAGAGATTGTTACAGAAAGGAAAGCATTACAGTAAAAAAAGGCTCATTATTATGTACATTGATGGAACAACACTCAAACTCTCATGAACAATGATGCATCAACTGTGTGAACTTGCATACTTTAGAAATGGCCTTTCAGTTAGACTGTAACAACAGAACTGAGATGGGATGAAGTCATGAAGAAGATTGAGGTTCTGATGAAGCAGTATCAGATTCTTCACATTCATCGAATTCGACTGGAGGGCCACCACTGATTTGTTTCCTACAAAACAGGGAACTTTGTTAGGCATACTAAGGTTTGAATAAGTAGATTTCCAACAAATAAGCCATTCGCAATATAATACACCTCTGAGAAATAAAGCTGTCTTCGGATAATGCCTTTTCAAGCCTCTCTTCGAATGGTGTAGCATGCCAGCTAACCTTCTGATCCTGCAAAGAGAATGGAATTCACAAGTCACAATCACAATGTGGATATATATTCAAACAAGACTAAAAAGGTTAGAGAAAATTACCTCTTTGTACTTGGTAGTTGTATTGGGAATGCCATTTACACCCCACCATTTAGGAGAGTCATGAGTGGCTTCTTCATCATTCCAATGAGCTGCCACCATCCCAAGAATAGGTCGATCTCCCGGACTTCTCCAGTTATGAACATTTTCACCAGCATGTCCGTTGCTTCCATCTTGATTGGCTGGTTTCGATTTAATCCACTCAGACAAGCTCAGTTCCTCCATCTTGACACTTTTAAGCGAAGGAGCATCCTTCAAGGCGACTGACATCGGGGTTGATATCAAGGTTGCTTCATCATTAGGCTTTGGTGATTCTCTCTGGTGGTTGGGATCTGAGTTCTCTTCGTTCAACTCATTCCACTGGGATTGATACTGAATTGGATTCAAGACAGAATACACGTATTGAGATCGGATCTTAGTCGTCCCACCAGCAATATTGTCCGTGTATGAAGGGAATACAGTGCCGGGTGTTTGCATCTCATCAGTCAAGTGCAGTGGGGTTGGATATGGTGATGCCATTGATACATTAGAATCACCAGATGATCCAGATTGCTTTATGTGCTTAACAGAATTTTTAGATGATCTAGCAGAGTGGCACTCAAAGTGCACAGACTTATTTGTGCGCCGTACTGTAGAAGCAAAGGCTTCAGGTGAAACTGCAGAGCAATGAGCTTCAACAGTCACGTTGTCTGGAGTTATGGCACCGTGATTGTCACTGCTCTGAGTGGAGCTGGTAGAGTCTCTTCTGGTATTATCTCTGGCAGTCAAGACACTGACAGAGAATTCAAGACAGGGAGTTGGCTAAGAATTTTCTACCACTTTCAAAATACAAAAATACAAGATATAACATGAGATATGCATTTAGGACCCATGAAAGCGAAAACAAGCTAGCTACTTAAAGAACCTTGAAAAGAAACAGACATGCTCAAAAATCTTTCAATCAATTAAATTATATGAATCATGAAATTCATGCAATCATGTTGATATCTACTAATCTGCTGAAAACATGCCAACTCATTGTATAACTCAACATTATTGTTGAGAACTGAAGCTGATTAATATACTCAGATAAATATGCATGAGATATACCTGCTCGGAGTGCCTACCAAAAAACCTTCACCAGTTACCCATTTCCCACAAGTTTTAGCAGACGTAAAAGATTCATCAAGTGGATCCTTGAGTTTCAGTTGCTCACTGGATACACAGGTCATCAAAGGACTGGATTCTTCTTTGTGAGCGTCTGTATCCACCCATTTACGAGAGACTTTTCGAATTTCAACAGGAGTCTCAAGCAAAGTTCCACATGCTTTCAGGAACTTGGCCTGCAGAATAAATATTTAAATACACTGTTAAAATATGTAAGGCATTGTGAGATGAATTAAGTATCCACTAGTGCACATATAACTTCATTCATTCTTTTTCTTGTGATGGTAAATAACCAACATAATGCTTACACATATTTGTACGAGAAACGTTTCGCATATTTCATTACCAAACTGTAATGCCATTATCTCAGATTCTCAAACATTTTAATGTATGAAATGACGAGGTCTCAAATTAGGCACAAATCAGGAAATCTTATGTTAAACGAAAACACATAATGACACGCATATTCCGTTGCTCAAAGATATTCAAGCGGGCATAAGATGCACATACAAATGAAGGATGATAGCAACACGGTTTGGGTTCTGACTTCACATAACATTAGTAAGATAAGATCAGACAAAGAACAACTCAAAAGCACGAAATTCTGATCTGAATGAATTAAAATAAGTAACATAAAATGTAGACAGATGTCATCTATGTCAAGCTTAACTCAGCTGTACCGTTTAACAGATGATCATCTTATACATGTATTGCTATACCATACTATGAAACTATAGATTCAAAAATCAAAGAATCATCATCCACACACATCAAGAGAAAAGTCATCTCATCATCATTTTATTCATCGATCTGACATGTATTTTTATAGACTCATTATATCCATGCTTCCTCATCATGATAAATTCAATTATGAAACAAAAATGTATATCAACGTTCTCACAGATGAAAATGCCCAATCGAGAAATTACATTTTTCAATAATCTAAACACACACTAACCTCGTCCTTGAGCTCCTTCATATCAATTTCTTCGGATATTGGACCCCAACCTTCCACTTTCTTTCGATTCAAATCATCTTCTGATTCTTGTAAACCTATTTAACAATCAATAGGAAGAATCAATCAAGAAATTCTAAAAAAAAAAAAAAAAAACTAATTACTAAACGCACAGGAACAGGAAAAAAATACTACCATCAGTAAGAAATAGAGGTGATAGTGCGTTCCTATCACGATGCACCAAACGTTCCTTCTCCTGTAATCGAAAATGCAATCGAATCATTCACACAAAATTCGATCCATATTATTGAAAATACAAACAATAATTGAAAATCTAATTCATACAGGAGTGGTTTTGTGACGAGAGTGTGGTTCTTTCACTCGAAGACAACCGAAAAAACATCCCATAGTTGCAGCTACCACTAGCCTCAGGAACCCTAATACACCCACTCTTTCACCGCCTTCCCTCCTCTTGACTCCAGAAAACCACGCCATACTATTTACTGGTATAATGATGAATCTCTTCAGCTTCAATTGATTTCGAAATCGTTGTGTGGAGAAGAATCTTAATGAGAGAGATAGAGAGAGCTGTTGCGATTTGAAATTCAAATAAAGAGGGAAATGAATTCAAATGAAGAAAGTAGATCATTTATATTTACCTCCCCTCAACTTTCCCATTTTACACAATGAGCTCCTCTCTCAATTCCTGACACGATATCTAACTCATTCAATGAATATTTTCTGTGTATGATTTTCATCAATTTTCTCTTTCTTATTAATAGTATTTCAAAAAATGAAAAGTTTTCAAATTCAATTTTAGTGACAATTTTCTTTACTTGAATAAACATTTATGTAAGAAAATACTGGAGTGAGATTTATAAAATTAGAAATAAATAAATTATATAAACTAAAAATCTCACATTTCACATTTTAAACTAAAAATTAGAAAATACTAGTAGTAAATGATTATTAGAAATTATATTAAGGAGATCTATATATTATTGCCTAAAATTTTCTATGCACTAATCAGTTTCATTGTCAATTTGTCATTCTATTAACTTAAGATATTTTGGTTATTTTATGAGTTTAAGTCAAAAGATGTAACAAGTGTAATATTTTTATTCAAGAAGAAGAAAGAATGGGAAAAGAGACCTCGTATTAATCAAACAAGAATATATATCCAAAATTCTAATATTTCTTAATTATATTTGTATAAAGTCTAAGATATAATTTTTTATTTATGGAGTATAAAAGATCGTCACTAAAGTTGATTTTGAGGTCTATTTCTTTTTAAGTACTAGCAATTAGTATTACATATTGAGAATAAAGAAGACAAAAAAATAAGAACATATAAGAAAAAAGAAGAAAAAAAAATATCCTAAAATAGTAGAAAAATCGTTTCACGATATTTACATAATCATTATCCAAAGATTGATGATGCCAATAAAAATATTGGGAATAGCAAAAATGATAGTAGAAATATCACGAGGTTAAATTTGCAATTCACTCAAGTTTAAATATAATCAGCAAACACAAAATTATATACTAAGTACCTAGAGATGAGTCAACACGGTATACTTATCGAAACTATCATACTTTATACCTTATCAAAAATTCCGTATAAATAAAAATCATATCTTCACATTACCGAAATTATCGGTATATCGAAATTCGGTATGAGCAATTTCAGTACCAATACATTACTGTATTTTGGTATATCAGTATGTTACGGCATACTGAACTTCGATAAGATATATCGCAATCCGTTATACCGTTATATAATACGCCTACTATTATATTATAAATATGTTTATGTAATATATACAAATATATTCACTGTCCACGGTATATACCATTTTACGGTATACTTCCTCCATTTTTTAAAAATATTTTTTTTTTCTTTTTAGTCTGTTTCCTAAAAATAGAAACTCTCCATTTTAGGAAATGGAATCCACAATCTACTAACAATAATTGCACTACTTTCTCTATTCTTCTCTCTTACTTTACCTTTTTTTTTTTTTTCTTTTCTTCTCTCTTACTTTACCAATTTTGCATTAAAATCCGTGTTGTTTCTAAGAGCATTAGCAATGGAGGGCCGATGGAGGGACCTTCCCCATCGGCCCTCATCGCCCCACCATTGCGGTGGAAGGGCCGTCCGGCGGCTCCACCTTCTCTCTCCAAAAGGGCCGATGTATCGGCCTTGGCCGATCCAAATGGGGCGTCGATCGGTCCTCCATTGTGGTGAGAGGGCCGACGATCGGCCCTCATCTTCTTCTTCTTTTTTTTTTGTTTTTTTTCCTGCAACAGAATGAGAGAGGGGAAGAAACATAGAGGAAGAAGAAGAAGGAGGGAGGGAGAAGAAGAAGAAAGCGGCGGTTGTGAGAGGAAAACCCTAATTTATTATTTAAACTATAAATTAGTGGGCCAATAAATTTGTTAAATAGATAGACTATAAATGAATGGGCCAATAATTTTATTAAATGAATGGACTATATTTGGGATGGGCTAATTTAGGTTTTCATTTAGTTAATTAATAAGTTGTCACATATTTGAGATAAATTAAAATTTATTTCAGGTACTATAATATTTTTACATTTTAGTTTAATTAAGTTAATAATATATTAAATATATAAGTGCTAAAAAATTAAAACAAAATAAATGATGATGTGGAAATGAAGTGGAAATGGGAAGGCCCTATGGAAGGGCCCTTCCATTGTGGGGAGATAGGCCCTCTCAAAAATTGATGATGTGGAAATAATAAAAAAAGAAGGGCCCTCCGGGAGGGCCCTTCCATTGCTAATGGCCTAAAGTTCCTATTTTTAGGAAACGGGGGGAGTAAATTGATATCATTATATACACGTGTACCCTAAATTACAGTATGTATGTACCAAAATTTGGTATATCGTGGTATATGATATAGCGTATATTACCACACGAAATGCTTTCGGTAAGATATCATACCATACCGAAAAACATAATATGCCAAAAATTTGATATTTTTGGTACTTATTCGGTACTATAGATCTGGTATCAAGTAAATTTGGTATTTTCTCCATTACCTTCTTTCACATGCGTCTATATTTTTCTTTAATATTTAGCTTGAATAAATTTTCATTTCAATTACTTTAGTATACTAGTCTTCCATTAACTAATAATTTAACATTTGTATTATGCCAATCACTTTTTTCTTGAGTACTCTATATCCTATTTGAAATAATTAATTTGCGATATGTGTGATACAAAATTACACACACTAACTAATCACGAGGAATAATGTATTTGTGAAAATCTAATATTGAATGAATATGATCTCAATTAATTTCACCAAATCACATATAATCACACATGTAAACCGTGGATATAATGTGTGAACGGTAGGAAATGCATCAAGTACACTGTACCTAACAAAATATGAAAAATCATGAACAAAAATTCTTTATCTTTGAAGATAGAACTTTCATGTATGTAGCACAATTTATATAAAAATTCGTCTATTTAAAGTAATTATATATTTGAAATTACGTGTGCTAAGGTGGCTAGCACTAGTGGACCTAAGTAGTTCAGTATTTTATATTGTAAGGAAATACATGAATTGGTGAGTTTTTAGAATTGAGTTAATTAAATTGAATTGAACAACTCATATATTTGGTAATAATGTGAAACATAAAATTCAACATTTCACTAGTAATTCAGTACTTTATATTGTAAGGAAATACATGAATTGGTGAGTTTTTAGAATTTAGTAAATTAAGTTGAATTGAACAACACATGATATATTTAGTAATAATGTGAAATATAAAATTCAACAAAAAAAATTCGAATTGCAGCTATGTACAGCTGTTACGTGCATGAGAAAGATACGTAAAGAATATAATTTTAAGGTCAATATTAGTGAGCAATATATACCAAAGGAGTGAAAAGGACCACGTCAGTTAGTGTTGCAAAACCAAAGAATTTAAACTTTTTAATTATATTATCATCCAACTTTAATTGAATTTCAAGAAAGCAATATGTAGGGTTGAATAATTTGGATAGAATGGGTCCAATATTAGGCACCGTCTTTCATTGACATGACTGCACCCAAATACAAACATACCTTTTTATTCTATTATTGTATGCTAATTAGATTCATTATTATAGCAACAAATTATCACAAACAAAATAAGTTCAGAGTGGTTGATAATTTGGATGATTGAATGAAAATATGATTCACACTATTCACATTAATTTATCTCTCTTCAAATTATCACTCTCTCAACCTTTTGAATTTTTTTAACATACCTAAGTATGAATTGCTGAATTTATATAGTAGCAATTATCAGATTAGTTTTTGATAATTAATATAATTATAAATTAGTTGATTTCATGTCATAATCTTGGTATGATCAAACCAAGTCTGGTATACATATATGAATTGAGTAGATTCATACTAAAATTATCAAACTAAATTTAATATGTTGGTATGGATTTAAGATTCATACTATGATTCGTATATATACCAAATTCTACGAACAAAGTAAGCAGCCTAGGTAAAGAATCTCGCCTCCCATTAAAAAATGTGTCAATTCAACATATTACCACTATATTTTAATATTTATATGTTAATAATATATAAAATATTATTATATAGATCTAACTAGTGTGAAGTTACATATATATAAAATGACACATGGAACGGATATTTTGAAAGTTATAGGGAGTATTTCATAAGTATTTAGTGTGTTTTTAGTTTATTGTAATAGAACTAAACCAATCCTTTTTCAGTGCCACGAAATTCTAAGTAAAAAAGTCAAATAACGTTGTCAATTTCGAAGTTTTGCATTAATTAATTCAATGATTACTTGGGCGGCTGTGTCTACTTGGATTTTCGCATGTGCATCATATGGAAATTAATAGTAATTGAGACAAAATTTTAAAAAAAAGTTGATAATTATAGATCAATTTTACGAGTAATATTTTTAGATTTAACTATTATATACTATGAACTGTGATCCACGACATAACTTGACAATAAATTTGTGTGTGTATGTTATATATCATCTTCAAGACAATGATTGTTGGAATAATTTTAACTAATCAAAATAATGAAAAAAATAGATGCCAAAATAGAAAGTCTTAGAATGAGTAAAATTCTTTGGTCTTTACCTTCTGTTAGACGTAATATTAAATTTCATATACTGCTGCTACCTAGAAAATTTTGCCACTTCAATTGTCATCAAATAGACTACTATTCGTATTAAAACTTTATACATATACATGAATCAAAATGAAAATTCGATACGTACATATATACATATATATCTAACCCTTAATTATTTACAATGGATGTATTGCTTGCTAAGTTCCAATCTCATGAAAAACAAAAATCTAGTACATTTGATTTCACAATAAACCTCATGTAACACATACTAATTGATACAAAATGATAAAAGTCATGCAAAAGAATAAGAATTTATTAGTTCCCCAAAAGTCTACAAACCTTAGCAACAAAAGTCCATAGTCTCCGACCATCTTTTCTTCCTTACCACATTAATATTTATATATATAAATATTGAATTATCCACTGCATTTAGACAAACATATATCATATTTTCAGCACAAAAAGGCCCGCAGAAACATTCTTCTTCAATTCGAGCATTAAGAAAAATGAAAAATTCAGACAGCTCTAGGGTTAGAAAGTATAGGAAATCATCAGCCCCGCGGCTAAGGTGGTCACCTGAGCTCCATGACCGCTTTGTGGAAGCTGTCGAAAATCTTGGAGGGAGATATCGTAAGTCGAAATTATTCATTTTTACATTTTTAAGAATCTATTGCAGAAGTAATAATAGTTATCAATTATTTAGGGTTTGTCTTAGAATTGATCAATAATCTATGTGGAAGAAAGTGCAACCTTTTAATTTAGGGTTTGAAGATTTTCATCAATTTCTTTTTAGATGATATTTTTGAGTTTGCAGAAGCAACTCCAAAGAGAATTATGCAGATGATGGCTGTGAAAGGGCTCAAGATTTCTCATGTTAAGAGCCATCTTCAGGTATATGTTAAAATTGTTTATTTCAATTTGAATTATTTTGTTTTTTGTTTATGGTTCAAAACCAACTACTCCATACTAGAGGATTTGAATTATATATCAACCGACCTAAAAGATATTAGTGAAATTCGAACCATGACATTTTAACTATGGGGTTGTCATTTAATTTCTCCAACTATATCTAGATTTTTAAATATATAACACATTCTTGGCTTATTGCAGTGTTATACATAAAAATACCTTAATTATAAAGAAAAATACTTATAATACAAATCATAGATCGATCTCGAATGTTTCGTTTCTGTGATCAGATAAAACACAGTATGGGAAAAACCAACAATGTACAAGAAAAGCATAATACTAAGGTAATACTACTAAAGTTGTTTTAATCCCTAAAAATTGGAGTGGTTTTGTTTGTTAGAAATCTTAAATTCATATTAAATGCCTCTAAACTTCTGCATTAGGAATATGTATGAATTATTAGTAAATATTAGTAGTATATTACAGTAATATTTCATTGCAATATAAATTTAGATGCATGTCGTATTTGTTAAATCTAACAATAATAATAAATATCGACTAAAATGCATCAATCAACCTTGATGCATGCACATATCATGCATATATAACATATATCATGAACCATACATATCATGCATGAAATTGTGATGAAAATATAATGCATTTTGAACCAATTAATTTTATTATAATAATAAAAATAGCTACAATGTACATTTAACGAATATTAACGATGTAGCTACCAAAGTTTGAATAAAATAATCTAATTTTACATTTTTTATGACTATATAGCTGTAGCTAGGTTAGGTTTAGTTCATGTAACAAAAAAGTGTGTTGTCTTATGTAGTTGCTTTAAATGATTAAAATAAAGTCTCATTGTATAAGTTCGAACAATTATTTGTCTTTAATTTGTTGCATTGGACATTTACCTAACTCACCGTTCACTATATGCTGAAAATATTACTGAGAAGCAATGCATTATACTATATACTACTAGTAGTATTTCTTAATTTAATTAACTATTTAATTAATAGTTTTCCAAATTATTTTTTTCAGATGCACAGGAGCATGAAGGAATCCATGGGTTCAAACAATTTTATAGCTATTAAAAACTACCAACTAAAAGAATCCGAATTTATAACTTTATTCTCTTCTCAAAGGTAAGTAATTCTCGCCTTATATTATTGATTTTTTTATCCTAATTGGAATAAAGTAAGAAATTCAAGAAAGTTTCAATCTTCGACTAATATGTAACGTTTGAATTAGTTATAAGTTGTAACGTAATTTAAATTGTTTTTGTTTTCTTATTTTCTCACACAAAAAATATAGTATAAATTTTTACAAGTAAAAAATAATTGTTCAAGTTCTTGCATTGATGAGCATAAATTTATACACTGGTTTTTATAGTACAATTTTTTAGTTTTGTTGCTTATGCATTGTTGATCGCGTTGTTAAATCTATTTAACTCATGCGATTTTTTTAAATATTAGGAGAAAGTATTGTTAATATTAATAAATTTACAATTTTGCAGACAATTATCCGAAGCTCCAAATTGTGGAATTCAAGGGAGAAGGAGAAAACCCCAAATCGATGAAAATTTAATTTACCATCAACACCTGCAGGTAGAGACATTTGTACATATAGAAAAAGGGGAAGAAAGAGTTAGATAATAGATGTGCATATAAATGTAAATATGTTTGTTTATTTGATGGTGCAGGGTATAAAAGATAGCATAGAAAGCAAGAATGAGAGAGAGAGTGAAGAAGAGGAAGAAGATGAAGATGTTGAGAGTGGATTTGCATGGACAAACATAAAGATGATAGAGGTAGCACAACCAAATCAACTTAGCACCTCAACTTCATCTCAATCTTGCCCTCTCAATTTAGAACTCACTATGTCAATGCCATCACACTAAATCTATTTCTTTAGCTACCCTACATTCTTTTATTTCAACTATATATTTCAGGACATGACCAATCTATTTATGTGATGCGTTTTATTTCTATTATTTTATTTATTTAGTTAAAATGCTCATGATATTACCCATTCTTGGATTCAAATAATTGTGCAGTGAAGTTGATAGTGTTTAATTATTGCCAATAATTTCAAATTTTGACAATTCTCTATACACAATTAGATTGATCTTCCATAATTCATTAATTTCTAACTTTCAATATAATGGAACTAGTCTGGAATAGCATTAAAGAGCAGAAATTAGAAGAAGAAGAAGAAAAAAACATATATTGTTGTTAGAGTGAATGCTAGTTTGCATTCAAGAATTGTGTTACAGTGAGTGAAACAAGTAGCATGCTTGCTGCTTCAACATTTTGAGGTATGAGAATTTACACAGAAGCAAATGTTTTAACCTTTTCAAGTGTACTAGCTGTTTTCTTGTTTCGATCCCCATATGCGAATCGTACGATCATCGCTCGCTGATGCAAGCATATGATGATTGGCTGGATTCCAGCTAACACAGTTCACAGCTCCAGTGTGACCACTCAAACTACAAATCGGCTTCACATAGTGTCTGTGCCATATGTAAACCTGCAAACAGAAATTTCAACACATCATTCATCACATTGTTACAAGTATTCCAATATTATCCTCACGTCGCAAAACATCACGTGTTCATTTCATATGTATAATGACCAAAATAATACAGTACGCGCCTCTCTCGAAAATCTCACTGCAAATGTGATTATTGACCCCAAAAGGGTGTTTCTTATCATGTAAATACATTTATTATCTTTTACTTTGGTGCTCTGTCTAGAAACCTCAAAGAGACGAACGATATAAAACAGTAAATAAATAAGAGCAGAAGACAAAGATCACCTGGGAGTTCTCGCTTCCGCTGGCAATAAAAGCTTGCTTTAGTCCACCTAAACAAGACCGTACAACAAACCGGGAACGTTTGCTACCTATGTATTCTCCTATACAGTGTAAACATCCGTCTATATTATATAGATGAAGATCTCCATTCCATAGGCTAAGGAGCAACAGCTTTCCATCTTCGGACAGCACAAATGAAGTTATTGTTTGATTATCTTCAATTACTGTTTCAGGATATGTTTCCCGTTGAAACAAAACTACTCCATCCTCTTTATAATATGTAACTAACTCCTTCCCATCACTGGCGATTCCCAAGTCTGTCATACGATAAGTTGGGTACCCTGGCCAACATTCTACTTCTTTTCCTTCGAGATCCCACATGCGGGTGCTTTTATCAGTAACACCAGTGTATATATGTTTCCCATCTGCAGCCCATTCACATGAGAGCAAACCAAGATTTTGTGTTCCATAGACACAGAGGCATTCACCAGAATCGATATCCCACCGCCTAACTGTTTTATCTTCTCCACATGTAAGAATTTGATCATCTTCAGGGCTCCATGAAATGTAGGATACGGGTTGTCCATGACCAGTTAATCTACGCCTCATGATTACCTGACCGTCAACATTAACCTAAAAAGAAAGAAAGAAGAAAACCATCGGTGTACAAAAATGTATAATGCAAGCACAACATACATATTATTAAGGCATGGAATATATAATATGCATTTGAGATGATGCACCAAAAATGCATCATATTGCACATGAACTTCATGTAAAGTGATTTAACAGGAGGATGGCAGATTTAGATGAGTATAACTTAAATAAGAAACATCAATCCAGATAAACATATTCTTGCATATTCTTGCGCGAGATATTAGAATACCATAGAGTGCATTCTTGCAAACGAACGGAAAGAGAGTATCCATATATGGTAGAATTTCATCAGCAGGAGAGTGCATACATTTAAATCTTGAATAACTTCAGAAACAAAAAAGAATTCAGACAGAAGGAGAAGCAGTACCACCCATATGATCACATGGGAATCACGGGACGATGAGGCCAAGTATCTTCCGTTGTGAGAAAATTTCAGAAACCACACTTCATCGTTGTGTTCTTTTAATATCTGGGCTTGAAAGGAGATACAGGATATCAAATACAACAGTCATATTGGTGACAACTATTTGAGATCCTAGCAGTTACTCTAGAATCAAAGATATACTTTGTAAAGTTGATGTCCTATTACAGCAGGATAAGAGAAACACTTTGAAAAATCCACAATTGATAGTTTCAAGGAAGAAGTATTAATCCACCACTAGAACTAAATTCTCGAATGTAAGATCCTTTAACATCAGGTGCCAGTAGAAAGATGCCTAGAGTTTCGGTTATTTTCTTAAGCCCATTGTTTTCTTACTTGGCTAAACAAAAAACAAAAACCTTGAATGAGGAGCCATAGCAGATCAATACAAAGATGCATAAACATTAATTGTGCTAAAATACCACCTCATTTTAAAATCATAAACTTCAACACATCCCTCAGATAATGGGGCGTAACTCAGCTAGCACACGAACTTTTGTATTTCATTATTTTCTGATTTATTGGTGGTTGTGAGATTTGAGACTGATAGAACAGAAGCTTAAGCCATTAGAGAAGGGAGCTAGTTAAAGTTTTAATTCTTAACAGCTACAACAAGTACTTGTTTACTTCCACAAGTATATGTGCAGATTAAAATATTACCTGCACAGTTTGACAAGGAATCTGGTCTAATCCACACTGATGGTCCACGAGCAATGACATTTCCCCAACTGAGTTGTGGAGCCTGCAACCATCCCTTTGAAAGTCAAGAGCTTGTTCAACAAGACGCACCAATCTGTATTCCGGGATTACCACTGTTGGAGGAAGTAACTTGCGCAGTTCCCCCAAAAACTTTTTACGAGGACAGAGTCCTGACTCTTGAGTATGAGTTTTATCAAGCGAAATGTGGGATTGAGAAGCCATGATATAAGACAGTTCTTTAGCTCTGTCACGATTCACATTAAGTGGCATAATCTGGGTCCTAAGAGTATTCCCTGCATCCACTTCCTTTTCTCCATCCAGGAGTTCAAAAAATTTCCGCTCTAGTATCTCAAAAGATGTCGTTTTAATAATACTTTCATCTATTAGGTCAATTTGATGTAATGTTTTGACACTTTCATCCCATTGGCCATCAAGAATTTGCTGTATAAACGTAGCTACCAGATTGGAGTGTAAAGATATTCCTGACTCTTCCTCCAAATGTTTCCCAGTCTTTGAATAGCCAAGAGAATATATTGCCTCAGTTATGATGCGAACAAATCCAACTTTACTAATCACCCTATTCGAGCCAACAACCTTGTCATCTCCAGATGCTAACTGCAGAGCCATTGAACCACCTAATGAGCAACTACCTTGTTCTCCAACAGATATGCTGTCCGAAAGACCTCCTATATTTCCAGAGGGCACTTTCATACGTTTTGGGAGCGACTCGTCCTCTACACCTTTCATTATAAGCCCACTTCAAACGGATAACACGGAGGCACAAGGAAAGAGTTGAGATCTTTCTAGTCAGTTTTTTGATAAATCTCAGATAGTATTCTGTAAATGCAACAAAAGGATACTACTAAGTTTATGAGCAGAATTTAGTAGCAACAATAACTAAATATGGTAAAAGATCACTCACATCAAACTTCCAACATAAAAACCTCTCTTAATGCACAAAAAAAACATAAACCAGACAGCAAGTTGCAATTTAACTGAAGAAACTGATTTTACAGAAACTCAACAGAACAGCAGCTGTAAATCGATTCTTGACCCTCAAAGCAATCACATTGTTGGCAATCAATGAGTATGCAAATAGTATTCAAGATGAATCCGACTTAAAAACATATGCATCACAAAACCATCAATCAGTCTCAACTTCTTGCTTCAACCAGCTGACAAAAATGTCATCAATTTCTCAACAAACAAAGCAGCATTGGTTCCAAAAAACAACTAAAATGGAACCAAGATTAACCACATACAAAAAAGAATCAGAACTACCAACTTCCCCTAATCAAACAGCAAATGCAAATCCAAGTCCTCAAAGATTGGGATCAATTTCACGTACAGCTAAATCAAGAAACAGAACATCACAATGGCAATGAGTGATTGAACGCATGCTCGATTTGTAAATAGGGCGCGGAAATTGCAAGTAGGAAGTGATTAACAGAAATGGACTCACAAGAAAGCAGCATTGAAAGCGGTTGATGAAGAAAAAAGGAAATCGGTGGAGAATTTCAGTGATTCTCTCTCTCTGTATTGAAAACGTAAATAATGTAATTAGATACAGGGTTCTCCACCTAGCACGTATGGGCGACCATGGTGGACTGGTGGAGGTATTGACATCGGCATCGCATTGGAGTGGTGGCTTGGCCCATGCTGTCTCCGTCCCACTCTCACTTGTCATTAAAACTCATTACTAATCTTATTTCTTGATTGATAATTTTTATAAAAAAAATTGGATCATGACAATATATTTTGGTCCTACTTATAACCGAGTATTAAAATTATATTGTATTTCAAGAGTAATGATATAGCATTTCACTTTCACCTTTATAACTAATTTAATTGAAGAGTAATCCACAATGTTGAGGGTACTATGCGGATAGGGCTAACGTAATAAAAGTGTATTATAATCACTTTTCCACTAAAACATTCTATAAATAGAATACACGAGTTGGAACCACCATATATATTATGAGATCATATCAATTGGTTCGATTTCCTTCCACTCTTGCACGATGACACTCCAACAAACAATTCTATAGTCAATATCCACATTTCACATATCAACATTTGAATAATAACTCAAATATTGCACTCCTATACCACGAGGAATGGCAATGCATGCTAACCATGTCTATATATACGAAACACAATTCTTACAAGTTGTTCATTCCAAATAAAGAAACCTACTAGCATGAAGCCAATTAAAACATTGCTCCTCCCTCCTCCTAGCCGTCGCGGCCACGGCCCAGTGAGGCCCACGACATCACCCGTATCCTCGAGTCCGACACCTTGTTCTCCACCTTCAACAACTACCTCTCTACCACCGGCCTGGCCGCAGAGATCAACAGCGGCAGCTCCCTCACCGTGTGCGCCGTCGACAACGATGCCATGTCATCCCTCCTCTCCCACCAATACCCTCTCCCCACCCTCAAAAACATCCTCTCTCTCAACGTCTTCACCGACTACTTCGACGCCAAAAAGCTCCACCGAATCAGCGATGGCTCCACCACCACCTCCACCCTCTTCCAAGCCAACGTCAAAATCACCAGTCTCAGAGGCGGCAAGGTCGGCTTTGCCCCCGTAGACTTCTCTGATCCCATTGCTACATTCGTCAAATCCATCAACGAAATTCCCTACAACATCTCCGTTATCCAAATCAGCAACTACCTCACCTCGCCCGAGGCAGAAGCCCTCGTCTAATAGTATGAAACGATGATGAAACATTTTGTATAAATCGTGTATTTACCTCTACTCGTCTAATTAATGTTGCAATTTGATGAAAATAAATAAATCGGTTTCTAATATATATCTTGTTTGCTGGAGTAGTATTTTATTTTATGTTTCATTTATGCTTTTGGAATGTAGTACTAATTAATTGTTTCATTTAATGCTTTTAAAATATAAAAAAAAAGCACATAAGTAACAAACATAAAATGAAGAACAAATTAAAATTTTGGTCCCCTTATGTGATGAAAATATTGAAAATTAATTTCATTTATAATCGCTATACATTCTCGCATGTAAAAAGGAAAATTGTAATGCAAAACAAGATTTTGTATAATGCTTATTATAAATAGTTGTGATGCAAATACTAATATAAACGAAATAAGACACTGCTATAACAATATTATTTATAAAGGAAATAATATCATATCTACCGTTAATTAGGAAAATTCGACAACTAATGATAAAATTAAACTTACCTTATGATAAACACTCACTGGCGCTTTAAATTTTATTTGAGTCGTTTTCATTTCTTGTTTTGCTTTTGTTTTGAATCTGGGTTTTTTTGTTCTATCAAGTCGCCATTTAGTTTGATCTTTGCTTTTGTGCTTAATTATAATTAAAAAAAGTGATTGTTCTAATTTTTTTTAAAAGTGCTTTATTTTAAAACATTTGTTCTTGTGGCTAGTAACTTGCATTTTTATTATGATATGCTCGATGGTGAATTTTCCGTTTACCTTGTCATTTAATCATATACTGCTGGGATTGAGCCTAAATTTTCATTCATGTGAGTCGTTCTCTCTAATAAGGTGTGAACCATTTTCCACTAACACACTTTTATTTCTCTCTCTATCTTATTTTAATACTAAAATTAAAGTATAATATTTTTATATTTGATAAAAATATATAGTTAAAAATAATAATGTTATTTCTTATTGGATAACCGAAATCATCGGGTTCTATTGGGTCGATTCGGTAAGGATCCAAAACTAATAAGACTCGATCATAATCCATTAACCGTTCTTAAAAAAAATTGTTAGGCTTAAGAAAAGTTGTATTTCATTCGTCGCTCAATAATAAAGGCATTTTTTCAAGCACGGAGTTTAAAAATTTGTTTTAAGTAAGTTAAGTATAAATAAAACAAAATACTAAAATAAGAAAAACGAGCTAGGAGTATACTGTTTTTGAAAAAAATGGAGTATAATTCATAAATAATGAAATAACCCAAAAAGAATGCTTCTCTCAAAAAAGAATACTTAACTCAGCTATATGGAAAGGAGATTATTTGTCTCTATCAAAGTCGATTCTTCAAATATAATGAATTCGTACAAATATTATTATATAATGATTCTCTTATTATCTCATCCCTTCAATGTTTAGTGTGATTGTTAAGGGCATTATCTCAAATGTTAACTACGTCACACTGAAAAACTTAAATACAAAAAATAAAATGAAAAAATAATATATGTATATAGTACCTTATTTTAAACTTGGTTTTTATTTTATCATTTCATCTAGAAGGGTTATATTCAAATACTTATGGCATCTAATCCAAAATCAAGACCAAATCTCCACTCTTAGATTTTAAAATGAGTAGATGAAATTAAAATCTTACGAATCTCAATAAATAGTAGATAAAATATCAACAAAAGGGTAATATCGTTATTATGTTACATATGATAATTTTCGTGAATGTTTTTTTATATCAACATAGTGTATTACAAATATCAAGCAATATGAAAGAATATCAACATTTAGTACGAAAATATCATATTTATTGAGATTTTTACGTGGTTTTATTAAGATTTTTTTATGTATTTGTTGAAAAATGCGTTATCAATATTTCTGAAAACTAAAATAAAAAATATCAAATTTCATCATCAGAACGTTGTTGGAAATATGCAATTGACATCTTGTTGGAATCTTTATAAAATTATCTTTAATTTGATATATTTTTTGCAAAAAAATAATTTAAATCGAAAGTTACATGTAAATTTAAAGTTTTAAGATGATTTTAATGAGAGAGAATTGGCATTATTGTATCTAATTTTATTTATTAATTTTTTTAAAATTAAAAATATAATCCAATATAATATTATTTAATATAGATCTTGTCATCAATGGTAAGATTTAGTCTTAGTTTGGGATTCAATTAGTTAGCAATTGATCATCCTTCGTCTAGAATACGTAAGATTATTAAATTTAATTTTCTGTGTCCTTGAAAGTTAAATTAAATACCAATACTCTGACAACAAATTTGTAATGATACAAGTACTAAGTTTTAATCAAAATTGAATTTTGTTTTATATTTTTTATTTTACAATTTTGCCTAACAACTTTGTTGTTTATTAACCACATTGTTTTTCATTGATGACACTATTAAATTCTAAACCTAATTTTTATTTCGATTAGGTGAATTTCCACGACGTGGAAATTGATCACCCTAGATAAACCTTATAATTTGTATCAAGTCACGTCATTAATTATCATAATACAAATTCAAACTCGTGTCTGTTTATCTTATAATTATATCTTTTTACTCTCCCCATATTTATATTTTAAGAACATGCAAACTCAGTGCACATATATTTACATTTTACTACTACATCCGTCTTTTTAAAAAAAAAATTAAAATGACATGAGTTTTAATATACTTATCCTTCCGTCCATTAAAATATGGGCAATAAATATACACGAGAATTAAGATAAAATTAGTAAAAGTAAGAAATAGTAGGAAAATAGTAGTTAAAGTAGTGTTAGTAGGTAGTGAGACCTATATTATTAAATTGATATGACTTTCCAAAAATGAAATGCAATATTTTTGTAGGACCAAGAAAATGGTAAATGCTCATATTTTTATGGGACGGAAGAATTATAACCTAATCGTAAAGTAAGAAAAATATAAAAAAATGAAGTGATTGAAGTATTTTTAGTGAGAATAAGTCTTACTAGACAAAAAATTTATAAAACAAAAGGTTTTAATTTTAAAAAATGAATAAAAATGGTAATAGTTTTATTTTTAAAGTAAGGAGGTAGTTATGTTATGTAAAATAGAAACAATTTAAAATCTAAACCAAAATCATAAATTGAATAATATAGTTATATAGTCTATCTGTCCCATCGTGTGTGACACATTTCTTTTTTGCACATGTTTGAGAAAAAATATTACAAATAGTTAAAATGAAGAAAAAGTAAAATAAGAGATAAAACAATTTAGGAGAGAGAAGAAAATGTAGAAGAAAGTTTCCTCCCATTATTCTCTTGTACTTTATTTTTCTATTTTGCTTTTATGACTCTTTATCCCAAAAGAATATGCATTTTTGGTTGGGCACGAGTTTTAATCATAATTGATAAATATTCCGTAGGAGACAGTAGAAAGAAAAAGTAACTAAAGTACCTTTAGTGGAGAATGAGTATCATCTCATAGAAAAGAGTTTAAAATTAGAAAGTATATTTTTAGACGACAAAAAAGGAAATAGAGGCAACTTTTATGGGACAGGGAGTATGATTTTCCCAAACCACATACGAAGAGAAATATGTCGCATATAGTGGGATGGAGGAAGTAGTATTCTTTTTGCTCTATTAGTATTAGAATATTTCTTTTGGGTATGAAAATTAACAAATACATAATTGAAAAATTCGTGGGGTGAAAGTGAAAATAAAATAAATGACAGCATAAAGTAGAAGAGAATAAAATAAGTGAGATAAATATATTATATTTTGCTAAAAAAGAAAGTGATCCAACTCTAATGGAACATCACAATAAGAAACATGATCCAACACTAATTGAATCGAGAGAGTATATCAACTGATAGAACTCACATATTCTATATTATTATCCTCAAACATGCCCTGTTCAATTTTGGACACATAAAAGGCCGACAATTTATTATACACATAAAAGTAATAATCCATAATGGGATACCACTGAAAATGTGGAGACAATCTGACCATGATTGAGCCCCCTCTCTCCAATAGTTGTAGAATATAATTTAATAAATAAAGTGTAATCAACACTATACATCGTTGACAACTAAGATGGATGATTTTAACCAATAAACCACCACATTGAGCTGTATCCAAATTGTGTGATTGATCACTGTCTTCTTCATAATTATTTCTATTATCCAACAAAAATATACTAAAAAAATGTTAAATGTGCAAGCTTGTGTTTCCGCCGACACTTTTCTTCAACTAAACTACAAAAAGGTCATTGTTTCCTAACAATAACCACTATTTAATGCAAACAATTAACAATTACCATACTATCTTAATCTCTGGTTGGATCATAATAGTTCTGATGGAAATATTGAGTAGTTATTCTATTTTTATCCATTTAAATTATTTTAATACTAATACTAGCATACTGTACGTAGGAACATGTCAATTTGAAATATTTGAAAGTACTTCCTTCGTCCCTAAATTTTATCACATTTTGATCGGGCACAAGTTTTAAGATATGTAATGGACTGTGAGTTGAAAAGGTTAATGGAGAGTGGATCCTACTTTTATATATTAGTAAAAATGTGAGTTGGAATGAGTTAATGGAATATGTGGTATAAAATGTGAGTTGGAATGAGATAGTGGAATATGGGGTCCACTATGAGAAATGGTAAAAAGTTAAATATGACAAATTTTGTGGGACGGACGGAAATAGAAAAATGTGACAAAATTTAAGGGACGGAGGAAGTACTATATGATGGTTGATGTGATGGTTCAACACCTCATCCCTTATATATGAGATCAAGGGTTCGATTCCTTTCCATATGAATGGAGCAATACACTTGGTTAGCCTCTTGTCGAGCAAACAATTTGTCAGTGCTCTATCGCTTAGTGCGCTAATTGTTGGAATAAGAGATTAGTCATCTAGCTGTTATAAGGAAAAATAATTGTAATATATAGGTTAAATTCAACTGAACTAGCCAACATATATAATGAAATTGAAGAATGACTGGCTCAACAATTAACCAATTCGCATCAAGAATAAAAAGTTAAACTCCTTCAAACTCGAGCTTGAAGAATTTGAGTAATGCTAATAACAAAATCTAAAACATTTAATCATAATAAAAATGCATTATAACCACTTTTCCACCAAGAAATATTATAGTAGTAGTACACAATTTGGAACCACCATATAATAATATCATATCAATTGGTTCGATTTTCTTCCCTTCTTGCACGATGACCCTCCAACAAACGTGCTATAGTCAATATCTAAATTTCATACATTTGAAAACTAATTTAAATTACAAGGAATGAAAATGCATGGTGGTATGTGTATATATACAATTCTCCAAAAGTTGTCCCTTCAAAAAAAAAAACACTATACTACCATGAAGCCGATCAAATTATTGATCCTCCTCCTCCTCGTGGCGGCCGCGGCCACCATGAGCGAGGCCCACAACATCACCCGCATCCTCGGGTCCCACCCCTCCCTCTCCACCTTCAACCACTACCTCTCCGTCACCCGCCTCGCCGACGAGATCAACCGCCGCGTCACGATCACCGTGTGCGCCGTGGACAACGCCGCCATGTCCTCCCTCCTCTCCCACCAATACCCCCTCCCCACCCTCAAAAACATCCTCTCCCTCCACGTCTTCGCCGACTACTTCGGCTCCAAAAAGCTCCACCAAATCACCAAGGGCTCCACCACCACCTCCACCCTCTTCCAAGCCTCCGGCGAGGCCGCCGGCACCTCCGGCTACGTCAACATCACCAATTTCAAAGGCGGAAAGGTCGGATTCACCCCCGTTGACTCCGATGTTGACCCTCCCATGGCCACATTCCTCAAATCCATCCACGAATCGCCCTACAACATCTCCGTCATCCAAATCACCAACGTCCTCACCTCGCCGGAGGCCGAGGCCCCCGTCTCCGCCCCCACCGATCTCAACCTCCTCTCTCTCCTCGCCAAGCAAGGCTGCAAATCCTTCTCCGATCTCGTCGCCGGCGCCGGCGACGGCGTCGCCGACGTCTTCACGGAGTCGGTCGAGGCCGGCCTCACCGTGTTCTGCCCCTCCGACGCGGCGATCAAGTCGTTCTCGCCGGCGTACAAAAACCTCACCGCCGCCGGAAAAAACTCGCTGCTGCTGTACCACGGCGTGCCGGAGTACAATTCGCTGGGGATGCTGCGGGTGAGCAACGGACTGATGCGGACGCTGGCGACGGAGGGGGCGAAGAAGTTCGATTTCACGGTGGCGAACGACGGCGACGAGGTGAGGCTGAAGACGGGGGTGGTGACGGCGACGATTAAGGGGACGGTGATTGACGAAGATCCGCTCGCGATTTTCAAAATTGATAAGGTTTTGCTGCCTACGGAGCTGTTTAAGGCGGATCCGACTGCGAAGGCGGAGTCGGCGGAGGCGCCGGGGCCGGCTGGGGAGGATGAAGCGCCGGCGGATGAGGATTCAAATGGCGGCGGTTTCACGGTTGCGCGCGGTGGCGGGATCGTGGCGCTGAGTGTTGCTTTTGTTTTTGGGGTTTTATTTGTTTGAAAATTTTAATTTAATTTTAAATTTTTGAGAAAAATAGATTTGTTTTGAATAAAAGTTTTTTTTTTTGCTACTGTAAAAATTTGTAATTTTATTGGCTTATTCGGTGTGTGTGTTTTGATATTGGATTTATACAGTAGTAATTTTTATTTTTTTTTAAACATAAATTTGCTCAATTATGCATGCTTGTCTTCATGAATGAATACAGATTACTTGAGAGCGATGCAAAAGAAATTGCATGTGAATGTTCCTCAATTATTCATGAATTATGATCAGAGAAAAAATTGGTTCATATGAAAGTTTAAAAAATATACTAGTAATTGTCTGTAATTGAATATATTATTTATATAAAATATAGCAAATGTTAAAATGCATTTGGAGAGAGAGAAGTGTGGCCTGGGTTAATCCATGTATTATTATGTAAAATACAGCTAAGATTGGCTCCACAGATATCATCTTTTATAAACAATTCCACAGCTAGCCCATCATTAAACAGCTATTTAAGTATTTAGGAACACGAATTTTGTAAGTAAACTAGACCAAGGATCCTTAAAGCATTATTGTTCGTACATTCGCTAGGAAATGGATCCCCTGCTGTGCACAGCAGGGTCGGTGTTTAAAACACATCATCCTGTGAACAAAACTACATTCGCTAGGAAATGGATTCCCTGATGTGCACAGCAGGGGTCTATGTTTAAAACAAAGCATTCAATGAACAAAATGCAACAACACTTGTTTTATTTCTCTTTCTTTTTCCTTTTCTTTGATTTAATTTTGCCTGTGAGAAATGGCACAGCCCTTGCTGTGCACAGCAGAGATTGAATACTAGAAATCACGCTTTCGAGTGATTGAATACTGTTAAAACTCTTATTTTATTTTCCAAGAATAAAACAAATTATTTTTGTTATAATGTTGTTATGTTTTACATTTAATGGATGTTTATTACATGTTTAAATGTCTAAATAACTTAACAAAGTCTAAGTCTTTGTTTTAGTAGGCCGGTTGTGGTGTCGTCCACTTTAAGGTAACACGGTCAGTTCTGAACAAAGAAAAAGAAGAATTTCACAACATAGATAGGCTTAGACTACCTATCGTGAACGGTTGCAATGTCAGTCCGCATATTTCTAAACCTTAACGAAATAAGATGATATTGGTGTGGTATAGCACTAAATTGGATCTAACAAATGCGAGACATGTCTTTACGCTATCTACTGAAAGACGAGGTCTTGTTAATTATTGTTTCTTAATCAATGTACGTTAGCATTGAGCATACGATATTGATTATGCACTACTTTGACTTACCAAATGGTGCGGGTTTTTCGCAACCGAATAAACCTGGTATATTGGGTAGTGGTGATTTATATCTAGCGGTGCTAGGATTGCTATTATATTGAATCGTGCGCGAGGTGAGTCTCGTTTGATAACATCCTCAAGAGGAGCTCGAAATAAGGTTTTATTATTCGGAACCTAGCTAGTTGAAGTTTGATTACTCTATGAATAATAAATGAGAATTTCTTGTTGAGTCCACTCTTGGAATTAATAAAAGATTAATTAATTAAGTCTATAGTAGACACTAATTAATTAATGGATGTTTCTATCTTAAGCGCGGGAAATAAATAACAAGCAATGGAAACCCGAATTACTTATAATTTCGGATTTGGATGTGGAGTGCAATATTAATTCTGTAGTGGCTGCTCGTAATATTCCAATTAAAAGCTTATATTAAATTGGGATTCAATTTAATTAGTCAAAAGTTAATTGGAGGAGCTCATATCCAAAACCTTCCATAGATCCCTGTCAGGGCCCAATATGTGACTTAATATAAATAGGAGAATAAAGGAGACAGAAATATCAGTTGTTACACAAGCAAAATTTCGTCCCCTTCTCGACATAGAAGAGGACGAAAATTCCTCTTCCTCTCCTCCATGAGATAGGTTTTTCGTCTTCTTTATTTAAGTCCTAGTATACTGGTGAGATCAGCTGTGACGCCCCGGAAATTTCGATCCTTTCTTTCGAGATAAATCGGATTTAGTAGCTTAACTAATTTTCTCTTAGAAGTTGTGTAATCGTACTTTTCCTCGTTGTATTCGACTTTGGAGTAGTTTAAGTATTCTCGTTGGAGGAAATAAAGTGCAAGAAAATTTAATTCAAGAATAAAAGTGGAGGAAATACTTTCACTAGAGAAATGTGAAAATGTTTGGAGAAATAGAAATGCATGAGAATAAAGTATTTAAGTACATACATCTTTATTTGGTACAAGAGTGAACATTGACAAGCTACTACTATCCTAATGGTCTCAAGACCGAAGACTTTGGCTCCAAGCTAGAAGTAAGAATGTGAATGCAAGCATAGTAGGGATAAGATCCCCTCTTCTTCTTCTTCCCCATCCTTCTAGATTTTCAGCCCATAAGGCTCCAAAGTTCCAACCATGTACCTACAAATTTTACACCAAATTGGGGTTAGAAAGTGACACACAAGTAAAGAGAGAGGGAAGCACAAGCTAAATAAAGAGATGGAGCATTTAGTGATAATGTAGCTAAGCAAGCTACAAAGTATAGCATGAGGTAAGAAAATCTTGGTCACCATCTCCTCTAACATCAAAAGGGAGTCGAGACAAAGGGGCATTGGAGAGCGAGCTCCTACACAAGACCAAAAATAGAAGATGAGACAAACTCTCATCTCCCCGTCGATCGAGGCCGAGAAATCAGCCAAGAGAATCAGCCACAATCACCAAAGCGGCAAGAATCTCACAATCATCAAGTTCGAAAGTAAGAGAGCTAACAAGCCCAAAATAGGAGCCTTTGACTCCAAGTCTCAAACCTAGCTTTCAATAGCTTAGCACCATATAAGCAGCCTCTCCTCACCTCCTCCACCACCACATTCCATCACCACAAATTCTACACCACACCAAGCGCGAAGAGCAGCGAGGGAGGAGGGAGAGGGCAGCGAGTGGTGACGGCAAGGACAGCCACCACCGATACAAGTTCAAACAAGTGAGGTAAACAACCTCAACACCCATCTCCATCGCATCATGTAGATCAACCAATAGATAGCCAATAACTTAGATTCATAGAAGCTCAATAGAATAGTCATAACAGTAGCAAGCATAAAGAACCAAACACCAACACATGATACCAATGCTTAGTCAAGTATGGGAAACTCCGAAATCAGTAAACCACAAGTATGACAATCATATAAACAAGACTAAGTGTAGCAAAAACAATAGCAAGCTCCTTCCAGTGATTAAGTGCAGCCAAGTTCGAATCAATAAGTGTTAGAGAGCCCCAAGCTTTCGTTTTTATCGTTGAAAATTGAGTAGAAGGGGGGGGAGGAGACTTAGCTTAGGCGAGGAGAAACTGCGGCCGGCAAGCGGCGTCCCGATGGAGCCGAAGAACTTCAGCCCGGAGAAAAGGGCTGCGGATCAAAGCGGCGGCCGGGACGAGGGGGGCGCCGGGCGACGGGCGTCGACGGAGTCCGAAAACCTCCGGGCGGGGCTGCGTCGCGGCGAGAGAGGGAGAAGGGCGATGCTCCCCCTTTTCGCCGCAGTTCGCGGGCCGGCGGCGGACAAGAGCCGGGGCCCCGGGGCGAGTCGCCGGGCCCCGGTGGCGCGATCCCGCCCGAGAGGAAGGGCGAGGGTGCGTGCATGCGTCGGGGGCGAGAGGAGGCCGACCGGCAGCACCCGAGCACGAAAAGGAGGCGCCCGGTTCTTTGTGATTCCCATTTAGGGATTTTGAAATTCGACGAATCGGGAGAAATTTGGAGAAGAGATGTGGAAATCGCGAGGTAGAAGGGCGACAGGGAAAGGACGGCGGCCGCGGCGCCGGGGATGAAGGGGGCCGGGGCCCTGTTCCTGGAGGGTTTCAAATTTTTGAGAAAATTTGAGTCCGAAGGGAAAGATGAAAAGGGGAAGAAGGAGAGGGTTTCCGCGCGCCGGAGATGGAAAGTGGCGTCGGCTGCTTTTCTTTAGAGAAATTTTTGGGAATGATTTGAAAAATTTGTGGAGAGAGAAAAGTTGCCCGAGGGGTGAGGGAGTCTGTGGGCTGCCCATTTCAAAATTTTTCGGTTGGGCCAATTTATTTTAAATGGTTGTGGGCCTTAGTAGTTAATTAAAAATTTGGGCCAAGGAATTTCTATTGATTTGGGCCGTGGATTTATTTTTTGGGGCCCAGAGTTAAATTATGAGAAGTTGGGATTTAATTTAAGAAATGATTTGGGAGCTCAATTAATTAATTCCCGAATGATTTACTAAGTTCCAAAGAGGAGAAAATAAGTTGAGCTCGAAAGGCCGAGGAATAAATTCAAAAATTTATTTAGATTCCGGAAAATAAAGTAGTAAAGTGGGAGACGAAGCCGACCGGCGTCACCCGTACGCCATGGCGGCCTTAAGAAAAATCCAAGAAAAGGATTTAAGAAGAGACTTTCCAAGAATTCCTATTCTTATTATTAAGTGCCCGAATATTTAAGTTAGAGAAAAGGATTTCTCCAAGTTAATAAAGAGAATAAATAAACTGCAGAAAGAGGAAGCGAGTAGGATTAAGAAAAAAACCTTAGGCCGAGACTAAGATGTAGGTGCTATCCATAGGGTGCGCATTCTTTCTAGAGAGAAATAATTAATATTAATTAGCGGCTACGCTATTTATTTTCAAGGGATAAATTGCTCAAAGGGGGAGTGAAGCCAAAGCGAGTAATTGAGTAGACATAAGCATATCGGTGGGTTTCTTTTAATATCCAAGACTATAGGGGATATAAAGCAAATATTTGTGAAATTATGAAAAATCATCTTTTCTCAAAATGAAGCGTGATTAATTTAAAGTTGTTTCATGCCAAAAATATTTGTATTGAGGCTATCCGTTTGGGGGTTTTAGCCCCCGGGTTTTGGCGATGCCGGCCCGAGTTTACGAAATTTGGTTCCCAAGGACCCCAAATCCCGTCGGAATAATGTGCGAGAGCCCTGAGCCATACTGTTCCGGCGATGTGTCCCGGCGGGGGGCCACCTTCACGGGACACGATTCACAGTATGGTAGAAATTTTGAAAGAACTTAGGCTGCTGACCTTTTAAGATCAAAGAATTTAGTATGCCTGGCCTTTTAAGAAAAACCCCGATCTTGTGGGTGGACGAGTATATATATTGATGTTTTGTTTTCGGATGTGTCCATGGGTACTCCTTGCCCAAATTTTGCATGTATTTATAAATGTGCGGTTGAACGTCAAGAGAATAGAGATATGATCGGAGTCGATGCAACTAAATAATCAAGTGGATCTTTCACGATTCGTGTTTCATACGAAGTCGTCTAGTATGACTTATTCCGTGCTCTTTAGGGAAATGAGACATCTTAGAATCTCACCTTCGAACTCGATTTATTGATGTAATATTCATTCTAGTTCTAAGACCATGAAATGGTAATTTTAGCTTCTATTCTATGAAATGTTCGTGGGCCTTCGAGTATATTCACAAGTTCTTTCCCCTTTTCTTCCCGTTTCTTTAACCCCCCCATTAGTCGCAATTTACCCACTTTCTCTATCCTTAGCAAAGTGCGGTCGTGACATCGCCCACCCGATATCGGTTAGTCCGGAACCAGACGGAAGATCCGTGGTTTAGTACTAAAGATCTTCACGTGGAGAAAGCGCAGCTATCTTCGATTCTTTGGAGAATCATCAAGGTATAATAGCTAAACCGTAGAAAAGTATGTTTTAGGTTTCAATTATTCTAAAGCATGATTTATTTGAGTTATGAGCATGATACATGTGATAATTGCGCGAATAAAATTTGTCTAAATAATCGACTAAATAGATCTTGATTATCTGATTTCTTTGTTGTGCATTAAACACCCAGCTTCCTTGCCACCCCTTCAACTCGCTCATAGAAGAGCACGGAGATCGATTCTTATTAAATGTAAACTCTAAATATTGTAAAAACTTCAAATTACGATCAAAACTATTAGAAAATGTCAACATACAACGGATGATAAAATAATAGCAATAAAAAATGTGAACACGATGTCACGGTTGATGTTGTGTTGACATTTTTTGTTCTATTTTTTTTTATATTTTTAACGCCCAGATCATAGTTTAGAGTTTGTACAATATATAGAATTTGCATTTTATCACTACTCTACATAGGTTTTTATGAATTATTGATATCACGCTTCAAATAATTAGATCGTAAAAAATCTTATTTTATTTTTTAAGGAATAAAATAAATTATTTTGTTATAATGATGTTATGTTTTTATATTTAATGATGTTATGCTTTATATTTATTGATTGTTTTGCATATTTAAATATATAAAAAACAAAACAAGTCGAAATCTTTGTTTTGTGAGTGATTAGGCGTCGTTCATACGAAGTAACACGATCACTCTAAACAAAGGAAAACGATATTTCACAAACTAATGAGTGACTACCTATCGTGAAAGTAGCAATATAAGTCCGTATATTTCCAAACCTAAACGAAATAAGATGACATTGGTGTGGTATAGCAATAAAACAGATCTAACAACGAGACAAATATTTTTGCTATTTATTAAAAACGAGGTGTTGATAAACTAATATTTTAGTATTTCTTAATCAATAAATTTGTTTTGAATTGAGATGCATTGCTTTAATTTATCAAATGGTGGTTTTTTAAAAAGAAACCCCGATATTTTGGAAAAGGGAATTATTTATCTAGGGTGGGATTTTTTAATTTAATTTTCGCTGTTTCCCGGTTTGATAATGTTCTGAAAGCTTGAAATAAATTTTTAATATTAAACCCTGCGTTTGAAATTTTATTAGGGAATAATAAATAAGATTTTAAGTTTATTGGAGAAAAAGATATTAAATAATTAAGTCAATACGGACTTAAAATAATTAATGAACATTTATATTTAACGGAAATAATTAAATTTAAAAAGGGGAAACCCGGATTTTATAGTTTTATTTAAAAGGTAAAATATTATTTTGGGTTGATAATAATTTTTTTTTTTGGTTGAAAAAACGGGTAAATTTTAATTAATTAAAGTCAAATAGGTGTGACCCATCTAAACCCCCATAGATTCTGTTTTTAAAATGTGTAACTTAATATAAATATAAAAATATGAGACATAATCGTGAAACAAAAATTTTTTTATCCCTTTTTCTTTGGGCAAATTTCTCTTCCCCCTGTTGGGTTTTTTTCTTTTTTAAAATTTTAAATAAATTTGGGGAGATAAACACCTTTGATATTAAAAATTAAATTTAAACCCGGGTAGTTAGAAAGTTTTAGAAAAAGGCAAGTTGATTTTTAAAAATCATCGGTTTTGGTTTCCACCGTGGGAAAAATGCTTTGTTTTAATTAACAAAAGCATGATGTAATTCAAGTTTTTGGGATACTTGTGATAAGGGGCTAATAAATTTGCTTTTAAAAATCAGAAAAATCAAATTGGTAATTCCCATCAATTTTGTGGTCATCTAAAATCATAATCATTTTAAATTTTTTTAAATTTCTCACTATAATACACTACTCAGGTTTTGGGTATTTGCTCAACATTCACGTATTCCATCAATTTCTCATATTTTAATTTTATCCCTAAAATTTCATTTTATCATTTCGTTTATTTATAATAAAGTCCATTTCACTTTTAATATAAAATAAGTAGGTTTTTTTATTTCCCATATTGATATAAAACCAAAATAAAAAGCCAAACATTCTCAAACTTTTATTCTTTTTTTTCAATTTTTAAAAATCGTTTTAAAAAGTATCTAAAAACAAAAAAAGTATTTTAATATTTTAATAAAAAAATAAATAGTGCAGCGTTAAAAATTTGATTGAAAATCTATGTGCTATAATTTAAAAAAAAAAAGAAAACAAATTTGGAGTTATAATAATGTGAACTATAACGCCTGGGAAAAGTTTGGCCCAATAAACTAGAAAAGGAGGTGCCTGTTTTGTAAACTACTGACCTAATACTATTATAGCCCAATAAAATTAAGCCTCTCCTGCTG
>NC_062967.1:17126782-17154770 GCF_023119035.1 Salvia hispanica | reverse complement strand
GTATAACGAACACTATACATAAATAAAAGCATATCAGAATTTATTTTCATTATATGATATCAACCATACATTACATATAAGAAAGAATGCATTATACACTGTTATTCATACGTTATATAAATCCAAAATTACAACACAACAGAGGCGAGAAAAAAAAATAAACACTAAACCCTAATACATGAGACTTGTCGCCTAAGCAAAATACTAAACCACATCCACCAATTACTGCTAAAGCCTACTGGACTAACTTCTTCCATTGTTGAACAACACGAATTCGATAATATGGCACGATACGGGGCTGCTCCAATACAGAAAAGACTACTATTCGTACATCATAACACAGCAGCCGAGAAAACAAAATAAACACTAAACCCTAAACCACATCCACCAATTACCGGTAAAGCCTACTGGATAGTTTCAAGTTACATAAACCTTCTTCCATTGTTAACGTCAATTATGGAACTAGTACCAATTAACAGATACAGAAAATCAAAAAGGGTTGCGTTAATATGTGTGATATGGAAATTAATGAAACGTTGATACAATAATCAAATACTTTTCGACAAATTTACCTTCTTCCATAGTTGAATCATAAGCTTCGTCCATTGTTGAAGAACCACCTTCTTCCATTGTAGTAAAGATAATCTTCCCGGAACTCTCCAAAAAATAATTCTACAAGTTTCGCACGATCGCACTATTTGTTAAGACCAGAATTTTCGAGAATGAAGAACGATGAAAGATTAATCGCTGCAAGATGAAAGAGAATGGAGAATGGAGAACGATGAAAGAGAAGAGACAATTCTATACTATGAATGAAAAAAACCGCTGCAAGATATTGTGAGGGAGAGAATCATGGACTTACCATAACCGACGTCAATGCATATCCCCTAAACGCCCTTCTATAATTTTTTAATGAATAAAAATGATTAAATCAGGAACTAATTTCAGCCTTTAGATCTTAATAATGGATGAGGGAGATTAGAAAGGAAAAAGCACAAAAGATGGGAAAAGTATATGAATACATCCCTATATATATATATATATATATATATAGGGATGTATTCAAATCCTTTTAATATCTTTTGTCCTTTTTCCTTCTTAATCCTAGCCCCACGATTTTGTCATCTGACGGTTAGATTAATGCCACGTGTCATTTAATAATGCACATTTTCATTCTAATAATGCACAGCGGCTAATAATGCAACATTATAGACTAATAATGCACATTTTCATTCTAATAATGCACAACAGCTAATAATGCAACATTATAGACTAATAATGCATTGATCACAACCATCCAATTTAAGGATCCAAGGGCTGAGATTAAGAAGGAAATAGAACACTTATGGTGCAAAGGAGCCTAACGCATCCCTATATAGTATATATATATATATATATAGAGAGAGAGAGAGTTGTGATCAATGTCGAACCAATTTTAAAGACCGAACTAGAGACCAAATCTGGACCATTAGATCTAGTTTTTTTTAATGAGATGTGCTGCTGTGAAAAATTTTTCTACTTCATTACTAGCCCATTTTACTTCATTGTATAGGTTTATTACTTCATTCTGTACGTAATACCTTGAAACTACAACATGTTTTTACTTGCTTCCAGTAGGTTTTGAAATGATTCAACATATGCTTCATTCAAATTCGTTGACGTGGGTTTTTGCTTGATTAACATTTAAATATGCAATTTATTCAAGTAAGTTTATTACTTCATTCAGAAACGTTATTACTTCATTGGATAAGATTTTTACTTCATTCCAGTAGGACTTCAAATGCTTCTACACATACTTCATTCCAATAATTTATTATATTATTCCATGTGTTTATTAAACCATATTAGCGCCAAGGCGGTGGTGATAGATATCGTAGAGAGAAAGAACGGTACGCGACGGCAAGTAATAATCCTATTAGAATGAAGTAAAAACCTACCGGAATGAAGTAATATATTCTAGAATGAAGTTGCTATTTTTGAAAAACAGAAGGAATACTACACTAGTTGGAAGCATCTTATACATTAGTATGATATCATATCAATTGGTTCTATTTTCTTCCATAACACTCCAACAAACATTCTATATTCTATATCCACATTTCACATATCAACATTTGAATAATACTAAGTCAAATATTGCTCTCCCATATCACAAGGAATTGGCAATGCATGCTATACCATGGATATACATAGTACAATTCTTAAATCTTGTTAATTCCAAAAAAAAAAAAAAAAAAACCTTCTATGAAGCCGATCAAACACTAATTTATAACATGATTAGAAATTTATCACAATATTAATATAAATATACAATTTTGCAGACAATTACCCGAAGCTCCTAATTGTAGAATTCAAGGGAGAAGGAGAAAACCCCAAATCGATGAAAATTTAATTTACCATCAACACCTGCAGGTAGAGACATTTGTATATATAGAAAAAGGGGGAGAAAGAGTTAGATAATAGATGTGCATATAAATGTAAATATGTTTGTTTATTTGATGGTGCAGGGTATAAAAGTAAGCATAGAAAGCATGAATGAGAAGGATAGTGAAGAAGAACAAGTTGAAGATGAATGTTATCCCTTCTTGGATTCAAATAATTTGTGCAGAGAAGTTCTTAGTATTTAATTGTTGCTATTAATTTCTAATTTTGACAATTCTCTAACACACAATTAGATTGATCTTCCATAACTCTCAATATAATGGAACTAGTCTAGGCATTTAAGAGCAGAAATTAGAAGGAAAAAAAAGCATACATTGTTGTTAGAGTGAATGCTAGTTTGCATTAATGGATTGTGTTACAGTGAGTGAAACAAGTAGCATTTACACAGAATTTACACAGAGGCAAATGTTTAAACCTTTTCTAGTGTACTAGCTGTTTACTTGTTTCGATCCCCATATACGAATCGTACGATCATCGCTCGCTGATGCAAGCATTTGAGGATTGGCTGGATTCCAGCTAACACAGTTCACAGCTCCAGTGTGACCACTCAAACTACAAATCGGCTCCAGTTCATAGTGTCTGTGCCATATGTGAACCTGCAAACAGAAATTTCTCTGCAAATGTGATTATTGAACTCAAAAGGGTGTTTCTTATCATGTAAATACATTTATTTTCTTTACCTGGGAGTTCTCGCTTCCGCTGGCAACAAAAGCTTGCTTTAGTCCACCTAAACAAGACCGTACAACAAGACTGGAATGTTTGTTACCTATGTATCCTCCAATATTGTGTAAGCATCCGTCTATAGTCCATAGATGAAGATCTCCATCCGATAGGCTAAGGAGCAGCAACTTTCCATCTTCGGAAAGCGCAAATGAAGTTATTTTTTGATTCTCTTCCATTTCTCTTTCAGAACGTGTTTCCCATCCAAACAAAAAAACTCCATTATCTTTATAATGTATAATTAACTCCTTCCCATCAGTGGTGATTCCCAAGTTTTCCATACGATAAGTTGTCTTCCCTTGCCAATAACGTACTTCATTTCCTTCGAGATCCCACATGCGGATGCGTTTATCAGTAACACCAGTGAATATATGTTTCCCATCTGCAGCCCATTCACATGAGACCAAACCAAGATTCTGTTTTCCATAGACACAGAGGCATTCACCAGAATCGATATCCCACCGCCTAACTGTTTTATCTTCTCCACATGTAAGAATTTGATCATCTTCAGGGCTCCATGAAATGTAGGATACGGGTTGTCCATGACCAGTTAATCTATGCCTCATGATTACCTGACCGTCAACATTAACCTAAAAAGAAAGAAAGAAGAAAACCATCGGTGTACAAAAATGTATAATGCAAGCACAACATACATATTATTAAGGCATGGAATATATAGTATGCATTTGAGATGATGCACCATAAATGCGTCATATTGCACATTGATAAACTTGATGTAAAGTGATTGGGTAGTGTGGCAGGTAAACATTTGAGCAGTCGATCGTAAGAATTGGACCAATTTAGTTCCACAAACAGCAAAACCAGAGTTTTCAAGTAATAGCTTGACTTGGTTTGACAAATGTTTAACAGGAGGATGGCAGATTTAGATGAGTATGACTTAAATAAGAAACATCAATCCATATAAACATATTCTTCTATAGACCCCTAACATACACGATATTAGAATACCATAGAGTGCATTCTTGCAAACGAACGGAAGGAGTACAACAAGTATCCATATATGGTAGAATTTCATCAGCAGGAGAGTGCATACATTTCCACTAAAAGTAAAAAGTCAATTGCAAGCCACATCTAACATAAAGACTTCAACCAGCAACTTCAGAAACAAAAACAAATTCAGACAGAAAGAGAAGCAGTACCACCCATATGATCACATGGGAATCACGGGACGATGAGGCCAAGTATCTTCCTTTGTGAGAAAATTTCAGAAACAAAACTTCCGCGCTGTGTTCTTTTAATATCTGGGGTTGAAAGGAGAGAGAGGATATCAAATACAACAGTCATAGTGGTGTCAACTATTTGAGATCCTAGCAGTTACTCTAGAATCAAAGATATACTTTGTAAAGTTGATGTCCTATTACAGCAGGATAAGAGAAACATTTTGAAAAATCCACAATTGATAGTTTCAAGCAAGAAGTATTGATCCACCACTAGAACTAAATTCTCGAATGTAAGATCCTTTAACATCAGGAGCCAGTAGAAAGATGCCTAGAGTTTCAGTTATTTTCTTAAGCCCATTGTTTTCTTACTTGGCTAAACAAAAAACAAAAACCTTGAATGAGGAGCCATAGCAGATCAATACAAAGATGCATAAACATTAATTGTGCTAAAATACCACCTCATTTTAAAATCATAAACTTCAACACATCCCTCAGACAATGGGGCGTAACTCTGCTAGCACATCAACTTCTGTAAGTATTTCATTATTTTCCGATTTATTGGTGGTAGTGAATTTGAGACGGATAGAACAGAAGCTTAAGACATTAGACAAGGGAGCTAGGTAAAGCTTTAATTCTTAACAGCTACAACAAGTACTTGTTTACTTCCACAAGTATATGTGCAGATTAAAATATTACCTGCACAGTTCGACAAGGAATCTGGTCCAGTCCACACTGATGGTCCACGAGCAATGACATTTCCCCAACTGAGTTGTGGAACCTACAACAATCCCTTTGAAAGTCAAGAGCTTGTTCAACAAGACGCACCGATCTGTATTCCGGGATTACCACTGTTGGAGGAAGTAACTTTTGCAGTTCCCCCAAAAACTTTTTACGAGAAGAGAGCCCTGACTCTTGACTATGAGTTTTATCAAGCGAAATCTTGGAAGGACTAACCATCAAATAAGACAGTTCATGAGCTCTGTCACGATTCACATTAAGTGGTGTAATCTGGGTCCTAAGAGTATTCAATGCATCCACTACCTTTTCTCCATCCAAAAGTTCCAAAAATTTCCTCTCTAGTATCTTAAAAGATGCCATTTTAATAATACTTTCATCTATTAGGTCAATTTGATGAAATGTTGTGACACTTTCATCCCATTGGCCATCAAGAATTTGCTGTATAAACGCAGCTACCAGATTGGAGTGTAAAGTTATTCCTGACTCTTCCTCCAAATGTTTCCCAGTCTTTGAATAGCCAAGAGAATATAATGCTTCAGTTATGATGCGAACAAATTCAACTTTACTAATCAATCCATTCGAGCCAACAACCTTGTCATCTCCAGATGCTAACAGCGGAGCCATTGAACCACTTAATGAACAACTACCTTGTTCTCCACCAGATATGCCGTCCGAAAGACCTCCAATATTTCCAGAGGAAACTTTCATACGTTTTGAGAGCGGCTCGTCCTCTACACCTTTCATTATAAGCCCACTTCACCCCATAAACGGATAACACGGAGGCACAAGGAAAGAGTTGAGATCTTTCTCGTCAGTTTTTTGATAAATCTCAGATAGTACTCTGTAAATGCAACAAAAGGATACTACTAAGTTTATGAGCAGAATTTAGTAGCAACAATAACTAAATATGGAAAAAGAACACTCACATCAAACTTCCAACATAAAAACCTCTTAACGCACGAAAAAAACATAAACCAGAAACAAAGTTCGACTGCAAGTAGCAATTTACAGAAACTCAACAGAATATTACTAGTAGATTTCCAGAAAATACTCATTTTACAGAAACTCAACAGAATAGCAGCTGTGAATTGATTCTTGACCCCCAAAGCAATCACATTGTTGGCAATCAATGAGTATGCAAAATAGTATTCAAGATGAATCCGACTTAAAAACATATGCATCACAAAACCATCAATCAGTCTCAACTTATTGCTTCAACCAGTTGACAAAAATGTCATCAATTCCACAACAAACAAAGCAGCAATGGTTCCAAAACAACTAAAATAGAATATCAGAACTATCAACTTCCCCTAATTAAACAGCAAATGCAAATCCAACTCCTCAAAGTAATCAACTCTTTATATCTTATCACAATCAACATCAAGATTGGGATCAATTTCACGTACAGTTGATTCAAGAAACAGAATTTCGCAATGAGTGACTGAAGGCATGCTCGATTTGCAAATAGGGCGCGGAAATTGCAATTAGGAAGTGGATTAACAGAAATTAACAACCAGAATTTAGGGGGCTCACAGTCACAAGAAAGCAGCATTGAAAGCGGTTGATGAAGTGAAAAGGAAATCGGTGGAGAATTTCAGTGATTGAGAAGTGAGCCGGTTCGTAACGGGAATTGTTTTCGGTGGGAAAATCTCTGCTTCGTTTGACCAACTAAGTTTATGTTAACATGATTTTATATTGACATTTCAATATCATTGTTTTAATATTTTTCATATATTATGTAAATAAATTAACAGAATTAGCACCTTAATAAAGTTAGCAACGGATCACATCTCCTACTCCCTATTCATTATATTGAAATATTGAAAGTATGATGTTAAATATAACTTCAATATTAGTGCAAGAAAAATTGTAGAAGATATTTTTCCACAAATACAAAGAACGCAAATTCATTTAAACTATAATGTATTCCCATATATATTCAAAAGACACTAACATAATTATATTAATGTAGAATTATACTCCTATATTGTACTCCCTCCGTTCTATAGTAATGGAGGCGTTTCTTTTCGGCACGGAGATTAAGAAAAAATGTGTTAGGTGAGTTAAGTAAAGGGAGAATAAAGTGGAAAATAAAAAAGGTAGAGAGGTGAAGAGAGAATAAAGTAAGAGAGAACAAAGTAAGATAGAGCAAAGTAGGTGTGGGAAAATGTGTTGACTTTTACTTAAAAAAGGAAATGACTTTATTACTATGGAACGTACCAAAATGTCAAAATGACTCTATTACTATGGAACGAAAGGAGTATATAGTATTAGGGTTGTGACCAATAAGCATAATTCTCTTTAAAACTATCTCTCTATATGAAAACGTAAATCGTGTATTAAGATACTGGGTTCTCCACCTAGCACATATGGGCGACCATGGTGGAGGTATTGAGATCGGCACCGACTAAGCTCGCATTGGAGTGGTGGCTTGGCCCATGCTGTCTCCATGACTCCATCCTACTTGTGATTAGCAATCATAACTAATCTTATTTCTTGATCGATTTTTGTTTTAAAATTTGGATCATGACAACACATCTTGGTCCTACTATATAAATGAGAATTAAAATTATATTGTGTTGAGTATTGAACTCCTTGCTTTGGGCTTCCCTTATTAATTGGTTGGGCTAGTCTTTGCCAGACCCATATAATTAATTGTTGGCCCAAATTAAGTCTGGCCCGGTTACTTACCAGAGTCGCTGGATGAGAGCCATGTGGCAACTCCACACGGATCCTGCACTGCAGCCGTTAGATGTGAGGTGTGTTTGTTAAGTGAGAGGTGACCTTTAGCTTTCTCTCATTCGTTTCAACTCTCTCTCTCTCTTTCCTGCTCTCAGAAACCACCTCTGCTCTCTCCCTTCTCTCTAAGATTCCAGCAGATCTAGCCGGAGTTCTTCTTCAAGCTTTTCGTTCCATCGGAGTAAATTGAGTGTTAGGCAACTTCTTCGGTTTCCTTTTTAATCTAGGGTTTGCTCTTTTGTTTGTGACCAAATCCGAAGTGCTTGAAGTGTCTTGTGAAGGTTCTTGTGTTCGCAGTGAAGTTCTGAGTTGTGAGTGCTAGTCCGTGTGTGAGAAGGCCGTGGTGATCGTTGACCGGTGAGATCTGGGGTTCCACTGATCTCTGGTTCGAGTTCGTTCAACGGTGCTCTCCTTTGTGACTTGCTGTGAGGATTGGGGAGGTCTGAGGCCTAGTGCAGTCACTGCTGTGACCTGAGCCACTCGTGGCCCGATTCTCTGACTTAGTCTTTTTGTGTTTAGATCCTCCGGGATCAGTTTCTTGTGTGACTAATTCATCTACTAAGTGTGCATGTACAACCAGAAAGGATGGCATCTCAAGACCCAAGGAGTTCTTAAGATTAGTCTAGGGTTTCTGCTTGTAACTTTGTACTTAGCGTGTAATCAAGATACCACTGTTGTAATTGGCTTGTACCTCTGAGATTAGCCATCTCAGACCCAATTAATAAAAGAGGTCTCGGTAATTAGCGAATCCCGAGTGGTCTGATCCCTACAGTGGTATCAGAGCCTTGGTGCTATGTGGCTCGGGGTTCGGTGGTTGCGCTTGCAAGTTCTCCGATGTGATGAGCTCGACCAAGACCTGTGGTGACCTGTAACATGGGGTAGACATGTGGTCTATGGTCTGGTGGTCTCGGTTTGAGGGGAGGATTGAAAGGGAGCAAACCATATCCCACATCGGAGAATGAACAAGACTTGCAAGTGTATAAATGGGCTACCCCTACTCCATTAGTATGAGGCCTTTTGGGGAGTACCCCAAGAGCAAAACTGTGAGGGCTTTGCCCAAAGCGGACAATATCATACTAATGTGGAGTTCGGGTATGCACCACCGAGACCCAACATATTGTATCTCAAGAGTAATGATTTACCATTTCACTTCCACCCTTACAAGTTACAACTAATTTAATCCAAGACTAATTGGTCTACAATGCTGAAGTACTCTGGAGATAGGGCTAAAGTATTCCATTAAAACATTCCAAAAAAATAGAATACACAAGTTGGAACCACCATATATATTAATGATACCATATCAATTGGTTCGATTTTCTTCCATTCTTGCACCATGACACTTAGGGGTGGCAAAATGGATAGCGGGTAACGAGTAATTTCCATTTCGACCCGATACCCGTCGGGTATTGGGTACCCACTACCCGGCGGGATCGGGAAGTATGTTATAGAGTTTTGCGGGTTGCGAGTAGAGGTGCCCACGGTTCAGGAATCGGTGGTTACGGTTCGGAACCGGCGGTTCCGGTTTTGGAAATTGTTGAACTGGAACCGAACCGCAAGGGTGTTTCGCAGTTACGGTTCCGGTTCCAAAACCGCCGGTTTTGGTTTCGGTTCCGAACCGGCGGTTTTTCAGCGGTTTTTTACGGTTTTTCACGGTTCCAAACCGCCGGTTTTTTGCGGTTCCGGCTTGATTTTACGGTTTCCTGGCAGTTTTTCGCTGTTCCGGTTTGGAACCGCCCGGAACCGACGGTTCCGACACGGTTTCAGTTTGAAAATTTTTGAACCTGAACCGAACCACGGTTTAAAATCGACGGTTTCGGTTCGGGTAAATTCTCACGGTTTCAGTTCGGAACCGTAACCGATGGTTACAGTTTCGGTTTTAACTGCCGGTTCGGTAAACCTTGGGCAGATCTAGTTGCGGGTATATACTTGTTAGTCCCGATAATACTCGATATTATTAGTATTAGCTATATACAATCTTTTAATACTTTATGGAATCTAAGTGTTTTAAGAGATCTTTTGAAACATTTTTATAATCCAACGAATATTTAGTTGAAAACTCACCGGAACTAGCTATGAAGTTTCCCCTCACTTTTATTCCTAATCTATTCAAACTTACCATCAAAATTAATAAAGTAAATTAATTAGGAAACATTGTCGGCTATTAGGGTTTTCAAATTTTCTACTGTATTTTAGTTAATTAGTAGTAACAAATATTTTATGTCCCATAAATTTATTTTCTTATAAATTAATTTTCGGGTCGGGTACGGGTACCCGCAATATCGGGTACGGGATACCCGATATGGGTATCGGGTGATCCCGATATGTTGCAGGACAGGTATTGAGACAACAAATTTGGCTGAAATCGGGTACAGGTACCCGCGGGTAACCCGTTTCGCCAGCCTTAAATGACACTCCAACAAACATTCTATATTCAATATCCACATTTCACATATCAACATTTGAATAATAACTCAAATTTTCTACTCCTATATCACAAGGAATGGCAATGCATGTTATAACATGTCTATATATATATAGTTATATACCATTCTTGAATGCTGTTAATTCATTCCAAAAAAAAACCTACTACCATGAAGCCGATCAAAACATTGCTCCTCATCCTCGCCGTCGCTGCCGTGGCCACGAGCGAGGCCCACGATATCACACCCGCATCCTCGACTCCGTCCCCTCCCTCTCCACCTTCAACAACTACCTCTCTACCACATTCATTGGCGCTTTTAGTTATATTTGAGTTGTTTTCATTTCTTGTTTTTGCTTTTGTTTTGAGTCTGAGTTTGTTTTTGTTCTATCAAGTCGCCCGATTTAGTTTGATCTTTGTTTTTGTGCTTGATTATAATTAAAAAAAGTTATTGTTCTAAAAAAAATTTAAAAATGCTTTATTTTAAAATATTTGTTCTTGTGGCAATTAACTTGCACTTTTATTATGATAATCATATGCTCGATGGTGAATTTTCATACTGCTGAGATTGAGATTAAATTTTCATTCATGTGTGGTTTGGTTGAGTAGATTTCTTTGTTTTAGAACTTGCTCATGATTTTTTCAAATCTACATAATGAATGTGTATTTAGGTTATCTCTCTTTTAGAAAACAGCACTGAAAGCGGTTAATGAAGAAAAAAGGAAATCGATGGAGAATTTCAGTGATTGAGAAGTGAGCCGGTTTGTAACGTGAATTGTTTTTGGTGGGGAAATGATACGATGGTATATCATATCTGCGCGAGCGATCAGCGAAGGATTCCAAGGGGGAGGATCGTTCGCGGAGGTTTTCTCGTCCACTAGGGTTTTGGATTGATAAATTTGCAGAGAAAGTAAATGGCGTAAAAGTAAAAGACAAGGAAAAAGATAATTCCAATATTCTTGACTCATTAAAATGAAGGTCTCCTACACATATTTATAATATATGGGGATACAATATTCTACCAAAATGGAGTAAATCAAATATGATAAAATCCTAAGTAAAGAGATATGGCAAATCAATAAACTATGAAAAAGATATGATAATTAATACTACTAAATAAATAATAAGATATTAGGGATATTTCCGAAGATATGCTCGTATTAGGAAATCTTTGCTTCATTTGTGTTTTACTTTCTTTTTCCCATGCTTTCAAACTATGAAAGAAAATTAAAATGTACTCTTACTAGTACTACTACTAGTAGTAGCATATTTGCTCATCTAATATTGCACACAACGACGAAATAAACAAATCGGTTTCTAATATACATGCCAAATTACCAAATAAATCATGAAAATTAGTTAAATTTTGGTTTCTCTCATGCTTTCATAATCAGAGTGATAAATTGCCAAATTTCATAATTTCGCAATGTTTTTTGACTTTTTTCCAATGAAACCCAGAATGATGTGACAACCAGATTTTTTAACGTAGCACACTATGACATTGTGTGGTTTATCCTTTCAGTTTTTTACATCTAATAATTAAAATTTACACTCTAATTATGTTTTAACGTGGTCAATGGCACACTATGATCACTATCCCCCCCCCCCCCCCCTCTCTCTACACAAAATGGAGCATATCAAAACTCATTTTCATATCATCAAAACACATAATTATCATTTTAAAGTAAGACAAAGGTCATTATTAGAAAATCCATATTTGAGAAATACGGGTGGTCATTGTTAGATCATTTAGGTCATCCTTTCTCAAATGACCGAAAAATGATGTCTAAAAATCAATTCAACTCTCAAAGAATGCGATTCTTCCAACCAAAGCCTCTGGTTATGATGGCTTCAACTTCATTTTCGTGAAGGAACTCTAGAAGTACCATATGCCAAGAGGTTTGTGGGCTCCTTATTTGAGTTCTTTTACACAAGAAGGCTATCTATGATTCGTTAGCTTTTACAAGCTTATTGCTATTATAGAATTTCGTCCTGTGTTAGTATGATCGTTAGCCTTTACAAGCTTAAAGAATTAAGACTTTTGAAGATTTCCATAGCATGAATAACAGGAAGTCAGGAACAATGCAAGCATATGGAGTCATAGTCATTACAATGCCAGACGAACAGACTTCTCCTTTCTTGTCTCAGATTTTGCCCTCCTTGGGCAACTAAACAGCTCATGACGTTAAACAAGTTCAAACAATGTTGAAACATAATATGCGGGACCAGCTTAGGGAACATATCAGCAGAGCCTGCCAACATTCGTGTTGGCTATCAGCTCATTTGACGTTAAGCAAGGAATTGGTTTGATTTTCTTCCATTCTTGCACGATGACACTCCAACAAACATTCTATAGTCAATATCCACATTTCACATATCAACATTTCAATAATAACTCAAATAATGGTACACATGTGTATATATACAATTCTTGAAAGTTGTTCATTCCAATAAATATATACGATTCTCATTGCAGATGCATCATTAAAATATTGCACACAATAATGAAAATAAATAATTAAATCGGTTTCTAAATTCCAATACTCATAATTTACAAGACTACGAAAATATACATATGCATCTCGTTTGCTTCACCATTTACGAGCAATTAACAACTAACCCGACTAATATAAACAAAGCAAGCTTATATATCTTGTTTGCTATTTTTATGTTATGTTTCACTTAATGCTTTTAGAATGTACTACTAATTAATTGTTTCATTTAATGCTTTTAAAAAATAACAAAAAGCACATAACATGAAGAACAAATTAAAATTTTGGTCTCCTTTAATCATTGAATCTTGATTCTGCATTGTCAGCCAAAATATTTGTGATGTGATGAAAGTATTGAAAATTAATTTCATTTATAATCGCTATTGGAAAATTGTAATGCAACACGAGATCTTGTGTAATGCATATTATAAATAGTTGTGATGCAAATACTAATGTCAACGAAATAATAGGCTTGCTATAACAATATTGATTAAGGAAATAATATCATATCTACCGAAAATTAGGCAAATCGACACTAATGATAAAATTAAACTTACCTTATGATAAGCATTCATTGGTGCTTTTAGTTGTATTTGAGTTGTTTTCATTTCTTTGTTTTTGCTTTTGTTTTGAACCTGACTGTGTTTTTGTTCTATCTAGTGCTCAAAGAGAAATTAGATGCCATCAAGTTCTTCAAAGAATGGCACTTTTTAATTACTACTATTAATTAACTTTTTAATTAATAGTTTTCCAAATTCATTTTTTCAGATGCACAGGAGCATAAAGGAATCCATGGGTTCAAACACTTTTATAACCATAAACTCTACCAACTAAAAGAAACCGAATTTATAACTTTATTCTCTTTTCAACGGTAAGTAATTTTCGCCTTTTATTATTGATTTTTTTTATCCTAATTGGAATAAAGTAGTAAGAATTTCAATAAAGTTTAGTTATAACGTTATTTAAATTGTTTTTGTTTTCTTATTTCCCCACACAAAAAATTTTACAAGTAAAAGATACTACTCCCTCCGTCCTAGTTTAAGCACGTTTCATTTTTGTACTTGTTTTGGAAAAATGATGATAAATAGTTAGAAAAAGTTAGATGTGCATCTAAGGGGAGTGATCAATTACTCACTAATTAGCAATTTCAAATTAAGACCAAATCTTAGCCATTAGATTAGAAAATCTAGTGGTTGAAATAATGTCACATGAATTACATTTTTAATTAAGAAAATTAATAAATAAATATTAGAGGGTATTAATGTCAATTCCATCTCATTAAAATCATCTTACAATTTTAAATTTACGTAACTCTCTCGATTTAAATTATTTTTTTGCAAAAAATATATCAAATTAAAGATAATTTTATAAGGATTCCAACGAGATCTCAATTGCATATGTTCCGACGACGTTCGGATGATGAAATTTGATATTTTTTATTTTAGTTTTTAAAGTAAATGTTGATAACCAGATTTTATCAACAAATACATCAAAAAATTTCAATATAATGCATATTAAATCTCAATAAAACCATGTAAAAATCTCAATAAATATGTGTTGATATTTTCTTGTACTAGTGTTCATATTTGTAATACACTATGTTGATATAAAAAAACATTCACGAAATTTATCATATGATAACATAATGACGATATTACCCTTTTGTTGATATTTTGTCTACTATTTATTGAAATTCGTAAGGTTCAACCCCATCCACTCATTTTAAAATATAAGGATGAAGATTTGGTCTTGATTTTAGATTAGGATGCTATAAGCAATAGAAGATGACCCTAGCACGTAAAATGTAAATATGTTTGTTTATTTGATGGTGCAAGGTACAAAAGAAAGCATAGAGAGCATGAACGAGAGAGAGAGAGTGAAGAAGATGGATTTGCATGGACAGACATAAAGATGATGGAGGTAGGAGAAGTAGCACAGCCAAAACAACTCAATTTAGAACTCACTATGTCAATGCCATCACACTAATCTATTTCTTTAGCTACCCTACATTCTTTTATTTCAACTGTATATTTCAAGACATGACCAATCTATTTATCATGTTATGCGTTTAATTTCTAGTTATTAATTATCATAATTTTTTTGACAATTTTATAAGTTAAATATTGTGGAAAATTGTAGTCTTACTGCAACGGATTTTTCACAGCAGACCACGAATTAAAATGAAACATTCATGGTTAAAATGATCATGATATTATCCCTTCTTGGATTCAAATAAATTGTCCATAAAAGTTCTTCTGTAAAAATATTGCCATTTATTTCTAATTTTAACGATTCTCTAATACACAATTAGATTGATCCTCCATAGTTTGTAACTCTCAGTATAATAGAACTAGTCTAGAATAGTATTTAAGAGCATAAATTAGAAGAAAAAAAAAGTATAAATTGCTGTCAGAGAGAATTCTAGTTTGCATTCAAGAATTGTGTTACAGTGAGTGAAACAAGTAGCATGCTTGATGCTTCAACATTTTGAGGTATGAGAATTTACACAGAAGCAAATGTTTTAACCTTTTCAAGTGGACTAGCGGTTTTTACTTGTTTCAATCCCCATATACGAATAGTACGATCGTTGCTCGATGATGCAAGCATATGGGGATTGGCTGGATTCCAGCTAACACAGTTCACACGTCCAGTGTGACCACTCAAACTAAAAATCAGCTCCATAGAGCGTCTGTGCCATATGTAAACCTGCAAACAGAAATTTCAACACATCATTCATCACATTGTTACAAGCATCCCAATATTATCCTCACGTTGCAAAACATCACATGTTCATTACATATGTATAATGACCAAAAAATACAGTATGCGCCTCTCTCGAAAATCTCCCTGCAAATGTGATCATTGAACTCAAAAGGGAGTTTCTTATCATGTAAATACATTTATTATCTTTACTTTGGTGCTCTGTCTATTTCTGGGGTATGCAAAGAGACGAACGATTTAAAACAGTAAATGAAAAAGAGCAGAAGATAAAGATCACCTGAGAGTTCTCCCTTCCGCTGGCAACAAAAGCTTGCTTTAGTCCACCTAAACAAGACCGTACAACAAGACCGGATTGTTTGTTACCTTTGTATTCTCCTATGCACTGTAAGAATCCGTCTATATTCCATAGATGAAGATCTCCGTCCAATAGGCTAAGGAGCAGCAGCTTTCCATCTTCGGACAGCACAAATGAAGTTATTCTTTGATTCTCTTCAATAAATCTTTCAGAACCTGTTTCCCATCCAAACAAAAAAACTCCATCGTCTTTACAATGTATGATTAACTCCTTCCCATCAGTGGTGATTCCCAAGTTTTCCATACGAAAAGTTGTGTGCCCTAGCCAAGTAGTACCTACTTCTTTTCCTTCGAGATTCCACATGCGGATGCTTTTATCATTAACACCAGTGAATATATGTTTCCCATCTGCAGCCCATTCACATGAGCATAAAACAAGATTTTGTTTTCCATAGACACAGAGGCATTCACCAGAATAGATATCCCACCGCCTAACTGTTTTATCGCTTCCACATGTAAGAATTTGATCATCTTCAGGGCTCCATGAAATGCACGATACAGGATGTTGATGGCCAGTTAATTTATGCCTCATTATTAAATGACCGTCAACATTAACCTAAAAAGAAAGAAAGAAAACCATCGGTGCACAAAAATGTATAATGCATGCACAACATACATATTATTAAGGCATGGAATATATAGTATGCATTTGAGATGATGCACCAAAAATGCATCATATTGCACATTGATAAACTTGATGTAAAGTGATTAGGTAGTGCTGCAGGTAAACATTTGAGCAGTCGATCGTAAGAATTGGACCAATTTAGTTCCACAAACAGCAAAAACAGAGTTTTCAAGTAATAGCTTGACTTGGTTTGACAAATGTTTAACTCTAGACCCCTAACATGCGCGACATATTAGAATACCATAGAGTGCATTCTTGCAAACGAATGGAAGGAGTACAACAAGTATCCATATATGGTAGAATTTCATCAGCAGGAGAGTGCATACATTTCCACTATAAGTAATTCACATTGATTTACATATTGTATCAATTTTTTTATATGTACAGTATGTTGTAAAATAAATGATATGTTTGGTCAAATCCTATCTTTTAACTTTATCAATGTCAGAGATGTAACTTTCAACTAAAATATATTAAACGGTAAAATTATAAGAAGGTGGAGGATTCTTTTTCATAACTAACCTGGTATAACATGACAGTAAAAAGTCAAGTGCAAGCCACATCTAACATAAAGACTTCAGCCAGAAACTTCAGAAACAAAAAACGAATTCAGACAGAAGGAGAAGCAGTACCACCCATATGATCACATGGGAATCACGGGACGATGAGGCCAAGTATCTTCCGTTGTGAGAAAATTTCAGAGCCCAAACATCATCATTGTGTTCTTTTAATATCTGGGCTTGATAGGAGATATAGGATATCAAATACAACAGTCATAGTGGTGACAACTATTTGAGATCCTAGTGGTTACTCTAGAATCAAAGATATACTTTGTAAAGTAGATGTCCTATTACAGCAGGATAAGAGAAACACTTTGAAAAATCCACAATCGATAAGTATTAATCCACCACTAGAACTGAATTCTCGAATGTAAGATCCTTTAACATCAGGAGCCAGTAGAAAGATACCTAAAGTTTCAGTTATTTTCTTAAGCCCATTGTTTTCTTACTTGGCTAAAAAAAAAAAAAAAAACCCTGACTGAGGAGCCATAGCAGAACAATACAAAGATGCATAAACATTAATTGTGCTAAAATACCACCTCATTTTAAAATCATAAACTTCAACACATCCCTCAGATAATGGGGCGTAACTCTGCTAGCACATGAACTACTGTATTTCATTATTTTCCGATTTATTGGTGGTAGTGAGATTTGAGACTGACAGAACAGAAGCTTAAGCCATTAGAGAAGGGAGCTTGTTAAAGCTTTAATTCTTAACAGTTATAAAAAGTGCTTATTTACTTCCACAAGTATATGTGCAGATTAAAATATTACCTGCACAGTTTGACAAGGAATCTGGTCCAATCCACACTGATGGTCCACGAGCAATGACATTTCCCCAACTGAGTTGTGGAACCTACATAAATCCCTTTGAAAATCAAGAGCTTGTTCAACAAGACGCACCGATCTGTATTCCAGGATTACCACTGTTGGAGGAAGTAACTTTTGCAGTTCCCCCAAAAACTTTTTACGAGAACAGAGTCCTGACTCTTGACTATGAGTTTTATCAAGCGAAATCTTGGATGGACTAACCATCAAATAAGACAGTTCATGAGCTCTGTCACGATTCACATTAAGTGGTGTAATCTGGGTCCTAAGAGTATTCAATGCATCCACTACCTTTTCTCCATCCAAAAGTTCCAAAAATTTCCGCTCTAGTATCATAAAAGATGCCATTTTAATAATACTTTCATCTATTAGGTCAATTTGATGTAATGTTTTGACACTTTCATCCCATTGGCCATCAAGAATTTGCTGTATAAACGTAGCTACCAGATTGGAGTGTAAAGATATTCCTGACTCTTCCTCCAAATGTTTCCCAGTCTTTGAATAGCCAAGAGAATATAATGCCTCAGTTATGATGCGAACAAATTCAACTTTATTAATCACCTCATTCGAGCCAGCAACCTCGTCATCTAACAGCGGAGCCATTAAATCACTTAATGAGCAACTACCTTGTTCTCCAACAGATATGCCGTCCGAAAGACCTCCTATATTTCCAGAGGACACTTTCACACGTTTTGAGAGCGGCTCGTCCTCTGCACCTTTCATTATAAGCCCACTTCACCCCATAAACGGATAACACGGAGGCACAAGGAAAGAGTTGAGATCTTTCTCGTCAGTTTTTTGATAAATCTCAGATAGTATTCTGTAAATGCAACAAAAGGATACTACTAAGTTTATGAGCAGAACACTGGCATCAAACTTGCAACATAAAAACCTCTCTTAAAGCACAAAAAAAAAACATAAACCAGAAACACAGTTTGACTGCAAGTAGCAATTTAAGTGAAGACATTTCCCCTAAAAGAAAATATTATAATACTAATAGATTTCCAGAAAAAACTGATTTTACAGAAACTCAACAGAATAGCAGGTGTAAATCGATTCTTGACCCTCAAAGCAATCACATTGTTGACTTCAAATATTCACCCAAGTACAAAAGAAACGAAGAGTATGCAAAATAGTATTCAAGACTTAAAAACATATGCATCACAAAACCATCAATATCTCTCAACTTCTTGCTTCAACCAGCTGACAAAAATGTCATCAATTCCAAAACAACTAAAATAGAATATCAGAACTACCAACTTCCCCTAACGAAACGGCAAATGCTGATCCACAACTCTTTATATCTTATCACAAGCTACATCAAGATCGGGATCAATTTCACGTACAGTTGATTCAGGAAACAGAAATGAGTGATTGGAAATTGCAAGTAGGAAGTGATTAACAGAAATGGACTCACAAGAAAGCAGCATTGAAAGCGGTTGATGAAGGAAAAAAGGAAATCGGTGGAGAATTTCAGTGGATTGAGAAGTGAGCCGGTTTGTATTGTGAATTGTTTTTGGTGGGGTCATTTCTGTTTTTTACTTTCTTTTTCCCTGCATATTTCTGGCTTGCAAACGTACACTCAATTTGCTACTTTTCAGAATTGGAATAATAAATCATTGCAATGGTTTTTTTAACGTGGACAAAACGGCAATGCACACTATATTATACTGGATATAGTAGTAGGCTTGTGACCAATAAGCATAATAATTCTGTTTAAAACTCTCTCTCTCTGTATTGAAAACGTAAATAATGTAATTAGATACAGGGTTCTCCACCTAGCACGTATGGGCGACCATGGTGGACTGGTGGAGGTATTGACATCGGCATCGCATTGGAGTGGTGGCTTGGCCCATGCTGTCTCCGTCCCACTCTCACTTGTCATTAAAACTCATTACTAATCTTATTTCTTGATTGATAATTTTTATAAAAAAAAAATTGGATCATGACAATATATTTTGGTCCTACTTATAACCGAGTATTAAAATTATATTGTATTTCAAGAGTAATGATATAGCATTTCACTTTCACCTTTATAACTAATTTAATTGAAGAGTAATCCACAATGTTGAGGGTACTATGCGGATAGGGCTAACGTAATAAAAGTGTATTATAATCACTTTTCCACTAAAACATTCTATAAATAGAATACACGAGTTGGAACCACCATATATATTATGAGATCATATCAATTGGTTCGATTTCCTTCCACTCTTGCACGATGACACTCCAACAAACAATTCTATAGTCAATATCCACATTTCACATATCAACATTTGAATAATAACTCAAATATTGCACTCCTATACCACGAGGAATGGCAATGCATGCTAACCATGTCTATATATACGAAACACAATTCTTACAAGTTGTTCATTCCAAATAAAGAAACCTACTAGCATGAAGCCAATTAAAACATTGCTCCTCCTCCTCCTAGCCGTCGCGGCCACGGCCACGAGTGAGGCCCACGACATCACCCGTATCCTCGAGTCCGACACCTTGTTCTCCACCTTCAACAACTACCTCTCTACCACCGGCCTGGCCGACGAGATCAACCGCGGCAGCTCCCTCACCGTGTGCGCCGTCGACAACGATGCCATGTCATCCCTCCTCTCCCACCAATACCCTCTCCCCACCCTCAAAAACATCCTCTCTCTCAACGTCTTCACCGACTACTTCGACGCCAAAAAGCTCCACCGAATCAGCGATGGCTCCACCACCACCTCCACCCTCTTCCAAGCCAACGTCAAAATCACCAGTCTCAGAGGCGGCAAGGTCGGCTTTGCCCCCGTAGACTTCTCTGATCCCATTGCTACATTCGTCAAATCCATCAACGAAATTCCCTACAACATCTCCGTTATCCAAATCAGCAACTACCTCACCTCGCCCGAGGCAGAAGCCCTCGTCTAATAGTATGAAACGATGATGAAACATTTTGTATAAATCGTGTATTTACCTCTACTCGTCTAATTAATGTTGCAATTTGATGAAAATAAATAAATCGGTTTCTAATATATATCTTGTTTGCTGGAGTAGTATTTTATTTTATGTTTCATTTATGCTTTTGGAATGTAGTACTAATTAATTGTTTCATTTAATGCTTTTAAAATATAAGAAAAAAGCACATAAGTAACAAACATAAAATGAAGAACAAATTAAAATTTTGGTCCCCTTATGTGATGAAAATATTGAAAATTAATTTCATTTATAATCGCTATACATTCTCGCATGTATAAAGGAAAATTGTAATGCAAAACAAGATTTTGTATAATGCTTATTATAAATAGTTGTGATGCAAATACTAATATAAACGAAATAAGACACTGCTATAACAATATTATTTATAAAGGAAATAATATCATATCTACCGTTAATTAGGAAAATTCGACAACTAATGATAAAATTAAACTTACCTTATGATAAACACTCACTGGCGCTTTAAATTTTATTTGAGTCGTTTTCATTTCTTGTTTTTGCTTTTGTTTTGAATCTGGGTTTGTTTTTGTTCTATCAAGTCGCCCGATTTAGTTTGATCTTTGCTTTTGTGCTTAATTATAATTAAAAAAAGTGATTGTTCTAATTTTTTTTTTAAAAGTGCTTTATTTTAAAACATTTGTTCTTGTGGCTAGTAACTTGCATTTTTATTATGATATGCTCGATGGTGAATTTTCCGTTTACCTTGTCATTTAATCATATACTGCTGGGATTGAGCCTAAATTTTCATTCATGTGAGGTTTGATTGAGTACATGTCTTTGTTTTAGAACTTGCTCATGATTTTCTCAAATTTACATAATGAAAGTGTATTTAGGTCATCTCTTTTAGCCAATTATATTTCATACTTTGATACATTTACTTATAAAAATTCTTAGTTAATCATTTTGAACCTTAAAATCTACTTATACTGATGAACCAATATTTCAAAGAAACCACTAATTTATGATGATAAGTTATGAAAAAATATACTCCCACTATCGCCTAAAAATAGAAATACTTTTATATGTGGTCTGTCCCCTAAAAATAGAACTTTTTATTTAAGGAAATTTCTTTCTCTCTAATGAGGTGGGATCCATTTTCCACTAACACACTTTTATTTCTATCTCTCTCTTAGTTTCTCAATTTTGCTTTAGAATCTCTGTTATTTCAAAGTTCTTATTTTTAGAGGACAGAGGAAGTACGATTTTACACGTTGGAACTTGTTATAACATGGTTAGAAATTGATCACAATTTAAATCCAAACAATACTAAAATTAAAGTATAATATTTTTATATTTGATAAAAATATATAGTTAAAAATAATAATGTTATTTCTTATTGGATAACCCGAAATCATCAGGTTCTATTGGGTCGATTCGGTAAGGATCCAAAACTAATAAGACTCGATCATAATCCATTAACTTCGTTCTTATAAAAAATTGTTAGGCTTAAGAAAAGTTGTATTTCATTCGTCGCTCAATAATAAAGGCATTTTTTCAAGCACGGAGTTTAAGAAATTTGTTTTAAGTAAGTTAAGTATAAATAAAACAAAATACTAAAATAAGAAAAACGAGCTAGGAGTATACTGTTTTTTGAAAAAAAAAATGGAGTATAATTCATAAATAATGAAATAACCCAAAAAAGAATGCTTCTCTCAAAAAAGAATACTTAACTCAGCTATATAGGAAAGGAGATTATTTGTCTCTATCAAAGTCGATTCTTCAAATATAATGAATTCGTACAAATATTATTATATAATGATTCTCTTATTATCTCATCCCTTCAATGTTTAGTGTGATTGTTAAGGGCATTATCTCAAATGTTAACTACGTCACACTGAAAAACTTAAATACAAAAAATAAAATGAAAAAATAATATATGTATATAGTACCTTATTTTAAACTTGGTTTTTATTTTATCATTTCATCTAGAAGGGTTATATTCAAATACTTATGGCATCCTAATCCAAAATCAAGACCAAATCTCCACTCTTAGATTTTAAAATGAGTAGATGAAATTAAAATCTTACGAATCTCAATAAATAGTAGATAAAATATCAACAAAAGGGTAATATCGTTATTATGTTACCATATGATAATTTTCGTGAATGTTTTTTTATATCAACATAGTGTATTACAAATATCAACAATATGACACAAGAATATCAACACTAGTACAAGAAAATATCATATTTATTGAGATTTTTACATGGTTTTATTAAGATTTTTTTATGTATTTGTTGAAAAATCTGGTTATCAATATTTACGAAAACTAAAATAAAAAATATCAAATTTCATCATCCGAACGTTGTTGGAACATATGCAATTGACATCTTGTTGGAATCTTTATAAAATTATCTTTAATTTGATATATTTTTTGCAAAAAAATAATTTAAATCGAGAAAGTTACGTAAATTTAAAGTTTTAAGATGATTTTAATGAGAGAGAATTGACATTATTGTCATCTAATTTTATTTATTAATTTTTTTAAAATTAAAAATATAATCCATATAATATTATTTCAACCACTAGATCTTCTAATCTAATGGCTAAGATTTAGTCTTAGTTTGGGATTGCTAATTAGTTAGCAATTGATCACTCCCCTCGTCTAGAATACGTAAGATTATTAAATTTAATTTTCTGTGTCCTTGAAAGTTAAATTAAATACCAATACTCTGACAACAAATTTGTAATGATACAAGTACTAAGTTTTAATCAAAATTGAATTTTGTTTTATATTTTTTTATTTTACAAATTTTGCCTAACAACTTTGTTGTTTATTAACCACATTGTTTTTCATTGATGACACTATTAAATTCTAAACCTAATTTTTATTCGATTAGGTAGAATTTCCACGACGTGGAAATTGATCACCCTAGATAAACCTTATAATTTGTATCAAGTCACGTCATTAATTATCATAATACAAATTCAAACTCGTGTCTGTTTATCTTATAATTATATCTTTTTACTCTCCCCATATTTATATTTTAAGAACATGCAAACTCAGTGCACATATATTTACATTTTACTACTACATCCGTCTTTTTAAAAAAAAAATTAAAATGACATGAGTTTTAATATACTTATCCTTCCGTCCCATTAAAATATGGGCAATAAATATAACACGAGAATTAAGATAAAATTAGTAAAAGTAAGAAATAGTAGGAAAATGGTAGTTAAAGTAGTGTTAGTAGATAATGAGACCTATATTATTAAATTGATATAAGTTTCCAAAAATGAAATGCACATATTTTTGTAGGACCGACGAAAATGGTAAATGCTCATATTTTTATGGGACGGAAGAATTATAACCTAATCGGTAAAGTAAGAAAAATATAAAAAAATGAAGTGATTGAAGTATTTTTTTAGTGAGAATAAGTCTTACTAGACAAAAAAATTTATAAAACAAAAAGGTTTTAATTTTAAAAAATGAATAAAAATGGTAATAGTTTTATTTTTAAAGTAAGGAGGTAGTTATGTTATGTAAAATAGAAACAATTTAAAATCTAAACCAAAATCATAAATTGAATAATATAGTTATATAGTCTATCTGTCCCATCGTGTGTGACACATTTCTTTTTTGCACATGTTTGAGAAAAAATATTACAAATAGTTAAAATGAAGAAAAAGTAAAATAAGAGATAAAACAATTTAGGAGAGAGAAAGAAAATGTAGAAGAAAGTTTCCTCCCATTATTCTCTTTTGTACTTTATTTTTTCTACTTTAACTATTTATGACTCCTTCCATCCCAAAAGAATATGCATTTTTGGTTGGGCACGAGTTTTAATGCATAATTGATAAATATTCCGTAGGAGACAGGTAGAAAGAAAAAGTAACTAAAGTACCTTTAGTGGAGAATGAGTATCATCTCAATAGAGAAAAGAGTTTCTAAAATTAGAAAGTGTATATTTTTCTGAGACTGACTAAAAAGGAAATAGGGCACACTCTTATGGGACATAGGGAGTATGATTTTCCCAAACCACATACGAAAGAGAAATATGTCGCATATAGTGGGATGGAGGAAGTAGTATTCTTTTTGCTCTATTAGTATTAGAATATTTCTTTTGGGTATGAAAATTAACAAATACATAATTGAAAAATTCAGTGGGGTGAAAGTGAAAATAAAATAAATGACAGCATAAAGTAGAAGAGAATAAAATAAGTGAGATAAATATATTATATTTTGCTAAAAAAGAAAGTGATCCAACTCTAATGGAACATCACAATAAGAAACATGATCCAACACTAATTGAATCGAGAGAGTATATCCAACTGATAGAACTCACATATTCTATATTATTATCCTCAAACATGCCCTGTTCAATTTTGGACACATAAAAGGCCGACAATTTATTATACACATAAAAGTAATAATCCATAATGGGATACCACTGAAAATGTGGAGACAATCTGACCATGATTGAGCCCCCCCTCTCTCCAATAGTTGTAGAATATAATTTAATAAATAAAGTGTAATCAACACTATACATCGTTGACAACTAAGATGGATGATTTTAACCAATAAACCACCACATTGAGCTGTATCCAAATTGTGTGATTGATCACTGTCTTCTTCATAATTATTTCTATTATCCAACAAAAATATACTAAAAAAATGTTAAATGTGCAAGCTTGTGTTTCCGCCGACACTTTTCTTCAACTAAACTACAAAAAGGTCATTGTTTCCTAACAATAACCACTATTTAATGCAAACAATTAACAATTACCATACTATCTTAATCTCTGGTTGGATCATAATAGTTCTGATGGAAATATTGAGTAGTTATTCTATTTTTATCCATTTAAATTATTTTAATACTAATACTAGCATACTGTACGTAGGAACATGTCAATTTGAAATATTTGAAAGTACTTCCTTCGTCCCTAAATTTTATCACATTTTGATCGGGCACAAGTTTTAAGATATGTAATGGACTGTGAGTTGAAAAGGTTAATGGAGAGTGGATCCTACTTTTATATATTAGTAAAAATGTGAGTTGGAATGAGTTAATGGAATATGTGGTATAAAATGTGAGTTGGAATGAGATAGTGGAATATGGGGTCCACTATGAGAAATGGTAAAAAGTTAAATATGACAAATTTTGTGGGACGGACGGAAATAGAAAAATGTGACAAAATTTAAGGGACGGAGGAAGTACTATATGATGGTTGATGTGATGGTTCAACACCTCATCCCTTATATATGAGATCAAGGGTTCGATTCCTTTCCATATGAATGGAGCAATACACTTGGTTAGCCTCTTGTCGAGCAAACAATTTGTCAGTGCTCTATCGCTTAGTGCGCTAATTGTTGGAATAAGAGATTAGTCATCTAGCTGTTATAAGGAAAAATAATTGTAATATATAGGTTAAATTCAACTGAACTAGCCAACATATATAATGAAATTGAAGAATGACTGGCTCAACAATTAACCAATTCGCATCAAGAATAAAAAGTTAAACTCCTTCAAACTCGAGCTTGAAGAATTTGAGTAATGCTAATAACAAAATCTAAAACATTTAATCATAATAAAAATGCATTATAACCACTTTTCCACCAAGAAATATTATAGTAGTAGTACACAATTTGGAACCACCATATAATAATATCATATCAATTGGTTCGATTTTCTTCCCTTCTTGCACGATGACCCTCCAACAAACGTGCTATAGTCAATATCTAAATTTCATACATTTGAAAACTAATTTAAATTACAAGGAATGAAAATGCATGGTGGTATGTGTATATATACAATTCTCCAAAAGTTGTCCCTTCAAAAAAAAAAACACTATACTACCATGAAGCCGATCAAATTATTGATCCTCCTCCTCCTCGTGGCGGCCGCGGCCACCATGAGCGAGGCCCACAACATCACCCGCATCCTCGGGTCCCACCCCTCCCTCTCCACCTTCAACCACTACCTCTCCGTCACCCGCCTCGCCGACGAGATCAACCGCCGCGTCACGATCACCGTGTGCGCCGTGGACAACGCCGCCATGTCCTCCCTCCTCTCCCACCAATACCCCCTCCCCACCCTCAAAAACATCCTCTCCCTCCACGTCTTCGCCGACTACTTCGGCTCCAAAAAGCTCCACCAAATCACCAAGGGCTCCACCACCACCTCCACCCTCTTCCAAGCCTCCGGCGAGGCCGCCGGCACCTCCGGCTACGTCAACATCACCAATTTCAAAGGCGGAAAGGTCGGATTCACCCCCGTTGACTCCGATGTTGACCCTCCCATGGCCACATTCCTCAAATCCATCCACGAATCGCCCTACAACATCTCCGTCATCCAAATCACCAACGTCCTCACCTCGCCGGAGGCCGAGGCCCCCGTCTCCGCCCCCACCGATCTCAACCTCCTCTCTCTCCTCGCCAAGCAAGGCTGCAAATCCTTCTCCGATCTCGTCGCCGGCGCCGGCGACGGCGTCGCCGACGTCTTCACGGAGTCGGTCGAGGCCGGCCTCACCGTGTTCTGCCCCTCCGACGCGGCGATCAAGTCGTTCTCGCCGGCGTACAAAAACCTCACCGCCGCCGGAAAAAACTCGCTGCTGCTGTACCACGGCGTGCCGGAGTACAATTCGCTGGGGATGCTGCGGGTGAGCAACGGACTGATGCGGACGCTGGCGACGGAGGGGGCGAAGAAGTTCGATTTCACGGTGGCGAACGACGGCGACGAGGTGAGGCTGAAGACGGGGGTGGTGACGGCGACGATTAAGGGGACGGTGATTGACGAAGATCCGCTCGCGATTTTCAAAATTGATAAGGTTTTGCTGCCTACGGAGCTGTTTAAGGCGGATCCGACTGCGAAGGCGGAGTCGGCGGAGGCGCCGGGGCCGGCTGGGGAGGATGAAGCGCCGGCGGATGAGGATTCAAATGGCGGCGGTTTCACGGTTGCGCGCGGTGGCGGGATCGTGGCGCTGAGTGTTGCTTTTGTTTTTGGGGTTTTATTTGTTTGAAAATTTTAATTTAATTTTAAATTTTTGAGAAAAATAGATTTGTTTTGAATAAAAGTTTTTTTTTTTGCTACTGTAAAAATTTGTAATTTTATTGGCTTATTCGGTGTGTGTGTTTTGATATTGGATTTATACAGTAGTAATTTTTATTTTTTTTTAAACATAAATTTGCTCAATTATGCATGCTTGTCTTCATGAATGAATACAGATTACTTGAGAGCGATGCAAAAGAA